>NC_134486.1:244912425-244997425 GCF_040206685.1 Ascaphus truei
GCGTGTATATGGACACGCCTACAACAATCATTTAACACCTCTCCAGCAGAGAAAGACCTTGCTGCCCCCCGCAGCATTCCATGTCTGCCATCTGCTACCCGCAGGGCTCGAGACCCATTGCAAGACATCCGCCCCTTTGGCACTAAAGGGGTTAACATAACGCGTTCCAGTGTTTATAAAGCCACTTTCTACGTGTTTCGTCCCTCTCATTTGTATGATCGGCCCCTTCACCTTTACCATACCTGCTGTTTAACCTTCTAGAGGGTGTTGTGTAGGAAGTAGGTGACATTTGTGTGACTAACAACTTATTTTATTTTTGCCAATGAGAACTGGAAAGACAACACAGGCTCAGAAGGATGTGCAGTTCACAGAATGCATTGTTTCTGTAAATAAATACTAATAACAATAAAGGGTCTGCATTTCTAACCCGACAAAACCAGTGTGGTTTGCAAAAGAAAATGGCTGTAATGTTGATTTTAAAAAAATGTATACAGAATACAATACCATGGTCTGTATCAGTGATTGTATTTGCAATGGACGTCCCATGTCATGTGATGAGTTTGGCACTCAAACAAATAAGTAGGATATGATGTTTTATTCATATAGTACTACTATATTTGATATGTGTACGTAAGTGTTATTGCTTTCTGTGGCCCAGATCCACAAAAGGACGGGAAGCTTTGGTAGGGATTTACTCCCATTCATATGAAGGGGTATAGGCGTGCCGAAGTTTTTAGTACCTTTGGTGAATCTGCGCCTGTGTTGGTAAAAAAAATAAATCATGGTGCATCCAGAAAGGGGTGGTTTCCCTGCAGTTACAAAGCCGCAGAGAGCTGCTCACAATCCCATCTGCCTATTTATCTTTAACCCGTTCACAGCCAGAAGGGATTGTAAACAAAATCATCTATTGCAGCCTACCCTGACAATGAGTGGATTAAAGAATCCCATTCGCTTGCCCACTATGCAAAAAATGAAATTCACTTGCCATCCTGTAGCCACCTCTTCATTCATTCATTTTGTGCCCTAATACAAGGTGGACATCAAAATTCAGAAGGTCTTTGATTGCCTTTGAGTTTCTTTTATGTTCTTCAGTCCATTGCTTTGACCATTCTATCATACTCCTTCCCATTCACAGCCTTCTGACTGTAGTGCAAAGTACTTGATTTGTTTGGTGCAAAGAGATGCATAAATATTATATTTTCCTTTTCCACCATGGAGGTGCATTTAGCATCGTATACCGAACGTTTGTGAAGCACAAATCAATGCTTCTTAGTTCTTACAATCTGAATGTAGATTCTAAAGACTTACTGTTGAGCCGCTCCTATCGTTTTTCAAATGATGATTTGCATGTATCTGCAAATTATTCTTTCACAAAATGTAAATAAATGAAATGTGCTATTTTTGTATCTAATATTGTAAACGCAAACTCATCTGGTCTTCCTTTATTGTTTAATTAGTCTTGTATTGTGCATTTATTCACCATATTTTAATTGGTTTAAACTCCATTCTGTAAAGCCAGGTATATATACATCATTAGCTGTAGATATAACTACATTTTTATTAGTTTATGCATCTCTTACTTATATGGCCCTAACTATGTACAAGTAGGGAAATTGCATCTTATAAAAATATTTGTGCTTTCCAATGTGTGCGTTGCTGAACGTAGTAATGTAATACAGGTACAAAATGAGTTCCTACTCAAGTGCTTACACTGCTCATGCAAATATACAGAGTGATTTGCCTAGGGTCAAACTGAGTGAGCAGAAGTGGCTGAGGCAAGCAATTAAAAACCGTATGCTTTTGATAGTATGGATGGATGGGCAGCCAGAGAGAGGCTGCTAGATTATAACTAGAGTATATTGATATCTCATCGCTGCAGTACTCTGGGACTCTATTGCAGTGTACATGTTGAATCATTCACTAATCACAGTGACAGGTAGATTTATATAGCACTCATCAATTATATGCTAACATTATACGCCGCTGATTCTAACTGCACAGAAAAACAAGCGCTTTAGAGTACACAGTAAGCAGCCAATTGAGTGCTGCAATACTGCCAAGATTCCAGAGAGCATATTCAATATACTATTATATTACATTTATTTTCATGCTGTCGCTGATTCACTTTTAATGTGCTGTGATTTATTCAATGTTGCGTTTTAAACAGCCTAGGTGTGCACTACAAATGTACTTCTTTTGATGATCCACTGACTACTTCTAAGTGGTCCTTCACTATGCTAAGTACATAGGTGACACTCGTTGCCAATTTCTCGGGCAATTGGGCACAATCACATTACTCATTTTGCCAGAATATTTTGAGTGTCCTGCTTGTCGAGCGGTGTGATCTCTCTGGGTTGTGTATTGGTAATGTAGATTACTGACAGAGAGAGAGCTTGGCTGTGCTGCTGTCCTCTTTGGTATAGATTCATGTCCTAAAGCTGGAACAGCCATTTCTTTTTTTAAATCATCAGCATATTCTTACATTTACTGGAAATGAGTCACATGATGAGAATCACTGCGATACCGTAAATACAGCATTAACACTTTCACTGCCAGAGCGTAAACTAAATTCCACTCTGTTGTGGAATCTGCTGCTGGCGTATCATATTGAGATAGGGTTAATGTCCTTTACAATGACTGTAAGTGTTGATTCAGACCCATGCTTGAGAAGATCCAGATGGATGGACTGTTTTGTACAGGCTGCTGATATTTCTTATTGCATGAGACATAATAAGCATTGCCAGGATGCATGTCATTTTACTCCAGTGTATTGAAGGACAAGTGTACGATGTTGCTGACACATTAACAAGCACTCTCCGAATTTGCATCATTCCTTGTGCAGAAAGCCCTGCGATGATAGCTTCTCTTTCTACATATCCATGAGCATGTCAGCCTTTGCTTTATCAACACCTTTGGAAAAACGATCTTTTAATACCTCCTCGTCATCCCAAATGCTCTAGGATTCTGCTGTTACCCGTTACGTCCATCACGCACTCATTCTTGTATTATTATTTCTGACCTTACAAGACCGCATGTAAAAAATGATTTATTTGTTAGACGGAAAGAAATGAGGAACATTTCTTCATCTTCCATTGACTTGAATTGAGACGAGGGAAATGTTATGAGGGTGAGAGTGTGTCCTCATTTTCTCTGGAGCAGGAATTCCCCTCTCACATTGATTGTTGGGGACAAATCAACTTTATTAAGTTCCCCACTGTAGCTCATATTTCCTTTTGTAAAGTGTAGAACTAATAATTCTATGACTGCTTAGAATCCAGGGAGACCGTCTACACAACAGGAAAACCTATCCTTGTTCACGTCTTAAGCTGCTGTTCCATTATATCACTTGGCAAAGACCCACAAAACTCTGTGTCTTAACTAATATCTCATGTCCATACATTTAGTAATGGTAAAAGACATAAAGCATAGTTTTATGTACATTATATGAAGAGAGAACTGGATGCTGCTACTTTTACTTTGGATGTACCTCATAGTGGAGCAATACGTTGCATGCTGCGTCTTTGTAAAATATCAACACTTTCTGGTATTTGCTTAGCGAGATACCCAAAGTATCCTAAACATTAATGTTGGTGCCTATGGAATCTAGAACATTAATGTCTATCAAAGATTTTACATTGGGGCTTTATTGCCAGTCATATACCAAGCTTCACTAAAGGTTGATAAATGGAATGTACAGTAACCCGTCTTGCCCGGCTCTAAAGGAGTTTACATGATGTTGAGCTATGTACGTGGCATTGCTTAGTCTCTCAAACCTGTGCTGGGTCGATGCAGGCTGGGCGTGGATATGCAGATAGAATAATGATGGGCCCCAGGTACTTTTATAGTACAAAAGAAGAGATTTGTTTGTAATGCTCGTCATATAAAAAACAGACTACACGTCAGACATATTAATGTGGCAATTAATAAAGTTACTCTGTGCTTCTCGCCCTGGTAGCTTTCACTCGTATGCAGGGGAGGTGCTTATGCTTGTTTCTCTTTAGTGGCAATTAAGTTAGATTGGCAATTTCCTGCATATCTTCTGTAATCCCCCTCCTAAAGGGTTACTGGAGTTTAGTATATGCTGTGCCCCACCCTGTGTTCTATAGGGACACTGACATCAAAATGGAGTATTTAGGATAGGAGGAAGGTTCTGGAAGGTCCGATTCCTGGAGGACCAGAGGCAAGGAGCCTCGGGGAGAGCAGATAGGGATATGTCCATAAATTAATAGAAGAGACCATACCCCCTTTTTTATTATGTTATAGATTGGGATCCTAACTTAAGTCCCTGTCCCTATGAGATGATTAACGGCAACAAGCAGGTCCCAGAGAGGGAAGACCCACACAACACAGAGGGCCCCAGATAGATGGCTCCCTTCGTGTCTAACGGCAGGTCCGTACACGTATTCTTTTCAACCTATGTGGACGTGTCAGTTCCCAAACAGGAAAGGAGTACAATCTTCACCTGCATGGAACTGGCCAGGATCCCAGTAAGGACCCAGTTTAAATGGGGTATAACGGACATTACTCCGCATTGGGAGTGTAAGGAATCCACTACTGGCTTTGACTTTTGCCTTGCAAGACCTGTGCAGTTGCAGGCTTCCTCTGGCAATCTATGGCACAGGTGCTGCCTCTCATTGCAGCTTCTGCCCTGTGCTACTTCATTGGAGGAATTCTCACACACCCTCCTCCTGTGATTGGATCTCCGCCCTTTATATTCTAGGCGTTGGCTCTGAACCAGCGCCGAGCATAAACTATTCCTACCTCTATGTTACTGTCTCTGCCACAAACCACCCCAGGCCTCTCTCCTAGCGTTCTTACCTTCCAAGTTCCTGAGTATCCAGAGGCCTGGTCCTGGACGTCTGTGCTGAAGCGTTGTTGCCAGCACTGGCCTGCTGCTATCTCCTTGCAGTGGCCTACCCTGGACGTCTGTGCTGAAGCGTTGATGCCAGCACTGGTACTTGCTGCATTCCCTCCTAGCAGTGGCTACCCTTCCTGTCCTGTGGTCTGCCGCTATTCTCCTGTAGTGGCCTATCCTGGACGCCTGTGCTGAAGCGTTGATGCCAGCACTGGTACTGCTGCATTCCCTCATAGCAGTAGATACCTTTCCTTTCCTGCGGCCTGCTGCTATTCCCTTGCAGTGGCCTGCCTTGGACTTCTGTGCTGAAGCGTTGGTTCTTCCCGACGCTGCCCTGCGGTGAACTTCGGCCAGCCTGCTGTCTCCTCCTGCTGAGATCGGCGTCATGGGCCGAGGCCGCACCTCGCGCAGAAGCCACCCCCGCGCTCACGCTCCAAAGCTGAAGCGGGGAAATCCTGACTACCTGTTGCCGAACTCCTGCTTCCATAACGACGATGCTGCCTTCTCCAATCCTGACCCTGCGATGTACGACTACGAACTGCGCACTCCGGATCAGTCTGCGTGGACTCAGGTCGGTGATTATATAACCCCACCTCAGCCCCGCGGTCCGGTCCCGGTTTGTGGCGAGCATCGGCGTAACAGTATGCTCGGCCCGTTAAAACCGGACCGCGCCGTGGCGGGGGATGGCAATTTTCCAACTGAAGTTATGTCCCGTCCTGCGTATCAGTCCCACTATGAAGGCCAGTATTTGTGTGAAGTACTACCCCTGATTGATGAACTGTGGACGTATGAAGGTTTAACCCCTTTGCAAAGACAATGCCGTTGTGATCTCTTTATTAAGGCTTACTGCATCCTGAACTTAAAACAGTCTCTAGCCGCTTGTATTCGCTCTCCTGATTCCCCTTTAACCTGGGATAATGTGAACCCTATGGAACTGGCCGACGCCCAAGAGGCAATCTATGCCCTGGCTTCATCACTGGACATTCATCTAGTAGAACAGAGCGCCCTCCTCATGTTGGCTCAGTCTCAAGATACACTCCATGTATTTTCCTCAACACTAGACACTCACATAATAGAACAGGATCCCCTCCTTGCCAGCCATGCTGCTGCTTGGCAGATTCTCTGTGCTACCAGTCCTGTTACTAAACCTGTGGGGTTACCTCTCTCTCCTAAGAATGGTCAAACCATTTCTCTGTCGCTGCCCGCTAAGGAAGAAGCTGCCACGCTCCCTAATCCTGAGTTAACCTCCCTAAGTTCTGTCCCTGAGGTTATTTCGGTCTTAACCCCTGCTAGTCAGGCTTATGCGTTCCCCACTGTAATCCCTGCAGTACCCAGGTCAGTGTGTCTTCCCTAGCACCAGAGAATGAATCCTGTTTGCCCTCTTTTCCTAAACCAAAAATTCTAAGCTCTGTTTCCGAGGTTTTTTCTGTATTAACCCCTGCTAGTCTGCTCTGTGAGGTTCCTACTGTTAACCCTAGTATTCCGCAGTCTAATGATAGGTCCCTAGGGCAAGAGGCAGAACCCCCTATGACCCCACTCTCGGAGACTAGCTTCTATTTCTCTGATTCTCAGGTACAGAGTAATTTAACCCTTGGGGTTTTTCCTATGTTAACCCCTGCAGGTCAGCCCTGTGAACCTTCCTTGGTAGATCCCTTTAGTTCGTCAGTCAGGGACACCTCCTTAGCCTCAGAGGATCAACCCCTTTTGTCCTCTGACTCGGCTAAAATTCTCGGGGCTATGCCCCCTGAACTTTCGGCAATAATACTGGCTCCAGTAAAAAGTATTCTGGAGCCGTTTGTTTCTCTAAACCTGTTCGCAGAATCCCTACTCCTAGGTATTTCACTCACCCCGTCTGTCACTCAGAGAGCTGAGACCCCTGCTTCTGAGCATAGACCCCTTTTCGTGGAATCTGTTGTCGTTTCTGATGTCCCAGACACTCCTTCCCAAATACCCACTTCAGAGACCAGCACAGGCGTGGTTACCCCACTTGCACTGTCTGAGTTCTCCTTTTCTCAAATCCTAGGGTTTAAAGCGAACAGTACATATTATGCTCCTTTCCAAGTGACCCCTACTGAGATCAGCGTATCTGCTGTTGCTCCCTCAGTACCATTAAAGTTAGGGCCCTTCTTTTTGAAGGATCAGGCTTTCAAGTTTGAGACTCCCTTTATCCCTGACTTTGTAAATCTGCAGTCCCTTCTCACTGTAGTTAAAAGTTCTCTAGCAGCCGCTGAGTTAAGCTTTGCCGCTGCCAAATCTTCTGTTATAGAAGCAACCTTGCCTAGCTTACTTCTGTCTGTCCTATCTGTGATGCCTATCACCTTTACTAAAATTTCTGTTTTGCAAGGTATTTCTCCTATTAAATCTGTGATACCTGCAATTCCTTTAATCAGTTCCAAAACCCCTGTCACTAAGTCTCCCATGGAGTCTGATGCCCTCACTAGGGATTCTCAGGGACCCAATTCTGTAAAAAGCAAGATGTCCCTTGTGTCTGTTGGAGAGTTTACCCCAGTTTCTCTCACGGATCATGCCACAGCCTCCGGGATGATTAAAAATGACTTTAAGTCTGGGATGCCCATTCCTGTAATAATACTGTTTCACGCTGAATCGCCCACAGTATTCGGGGTATCCACTACTGACTGTATGTCTACTACCACGAACTCAGGGGTATCGCATTTGGAACTTTCCCTTTTTTCAGAAGATCCCGTCTTTAAAATGGACTTATTTTTCTCTGTGTCTTCCACAATACTTGGGGTACTTGCTATTGACTGTCCTGTCCCAAAACTAGGGTTACCTCTCAAAAAGGTGCCTGGAGCTACCGATGTTAAAAACCCTATGTTTAAAACAGTAACAATTTGCATTGCTTCTTCCACAGTATCATGTGAGACCTGGGTACCTGGGACCTCCACTCCGAAGCCAAGCTCTAGTTCTCTGTCTTCTTTCTCTGTGTTGGAGGCACCCAGCTTTAACCCCAATACTTTTTTCCCTAAGGTTGATGCACCGCTTAACCGCCTGCCTTGTTTTTTGGATAAAATCTGTTTTCTCACCTTTCAAACAGACTCCTTACTCGCAGGTCTCTGTGCGGTGCCCAAAGTGCCCGATCTGTATGGCAATTGGCCTCTCCCTAAGACGAAGACACCCTTACTGGACCTCGTCGCTTTACCTGAAGCGTCCGTTCCTGTTCTCTATGGGTCCACTATGGGTATAGACATGCTTATTATGTCCTTCGCCAAGGCCACAATTTCGGATTTGATTCTCTCTAAAGATCACAAACCAAAGGAAGCGGATCCTTCTTCAACTGCCAGTACCATGACCAAGAGTTGCATGCACACTGCTACAGACTCTCGCAAATTGCTTGGGATAGCAACCCTACTTGGTATCAAAAGTACCGCTGCTATAGTATGTAGTGAACCCTCCCGCCCCATTCCCTTGCTAACCACCACCCGGAATTCCTTGGAAGCTAAAGACTCTCGCAACTTCCTCCGTGCTGATTTCACCAAAGACATTGCCTTCTCTGAAGGTCCCTCTGCCATTTTTGTCCGACAATCTGTGTCCTGTGTCCCGTACTCTTGGACTATTACTATGCACCGGACACCTGGCTACTGTCCTTCCGATGTTCCCATTCCGGAGCCCTCAGGTCCCATTGTCCATGTACCAAGAACTGCAGTACCACCGCTGTCTTTCATGACACTCGCCAATGTACATCTGGATTGTGGACCTAATTCTCGCCGGAGACACTTCAGGAACAACTCAATGTCTCCCAGACCTATGAATGGTCCTGTTCACCCAGGCTTCTCACCCAGTGGTGGGGGTTCTGTAAGGAATCCCAACAAACTATGGGCTTTCAACGCCACCTCTCGCCTAAGGAGGTTTAGGAACAATTCCATGTCCCCCAAATCTGTGATGGATCTTGTTCGTCCGGAGGTCTCACCTGAAGGGGGGGGTACTGTAAGGAATCCACTACTGGCTTTGACTTTTGCCTTGCAAGACCTGTGCAGTTGCAGGCTTCCTCTGGCAATCTATGGCACAGGTGCTGCCTCTCATTGCAGCTTCTGCCCTGTGCTACTTCATTGGAGGAATTCTCACACACCCTCCTCCTGTGATTGGATCTCCGCCCTTTATATTCTAGGCGTTGGCTCTGAACCAGCGCCGAGCATAACTATTCATATCTCTATGTTACTGACTCTGCCACAAACCACCCCAGGCCTCTCTCCTAGTGTTCTTACCTTCAAGTTCCTGAGTATCCAGAGGCCTGGTCCTGGACGTCTGTGCTGAAGCGTTGTTGCCAGCACTGGCCTGCTGCTATCTCCTTGCAGTGGCCTACCCTGGACGTCTGTGCTGAAGCGTTGATGCCAGCACTGGTACTTGCTGCATTCCCTCCTAGCAGTGGCTACCCTTCCTGTCCTGTGGTCTGCCGCTATTCTCCTGTAGTGGCCTATCCTGGACGCCTGTGCTGAAGCGTTGATGCCAGCACTGGTACTGCTGCATTCCCTCCTAGCAGTGGATACCTTTCCTGTCCTGCGGCCTGCTGCTATCCTCCTGCAGTGGCCTGTCCTGGACCTCCGTGCTGAAGCGTTGATGCCAGCACTGGTACTGCTGCATTCCCTCATAGCAGTAGATACCTTTCCTTTCCTGCGGCCTGCTGCTATTCCCTTGCAGTGGCCTGCCTTGGACTTCTGTGCTGAAGCGTTGGTTCTTCCCGACGCTGCCCTGCGGTGAACTTCGGCCAGCCTGCTGTCTCCTCCTGCTGAGATCGGCGTCATGGGCCGAGGCCGCACCTCGCGCAGAAGCCACCCCCGCGCTCACGCTCCAAAGCTGAAGCGGGGAAATCCTGACTACCTGTTGCCGAACTCCTGCTTCCATAACGACGATGCTGCCTTCTCCAATCCTGACCCTGCGATGTACGACTACGAACTGCGCACTCCGGATCAGTCTGCGTGGACTCAGGTCGGTGATTATATAACCCCACCTCAGCCCCGCGGTCCGGTCCCGGTTTGTGGCGAGCATCGGCGTAACAGGGAGCCAGCTCCAATTCCAGTAAAGTATCCAGGCAGATTCACCTCCCTCTGAGTGCTAAGAGTAGGCATTTAAGGAAGCACAGTGTTCATGAAGAAGCACGAGAAAATAGTACAACATTCTTGTATGTGTTTGATGTGTCCCCGTGCCTGGGGATGTGAATAAAGATTGAGTTGTACTACAAAAGTTCCTGGCGACCATCATTTTCACCCTAGCTACCTCATGGCCCAACCGCATGAATCCAGCACCCTGAGCCAAGATAATCTATGTTGAGTAGTCAAATATTGCACACCGATGTAATCTCCCTAGAAGTCGGGCATGGAGGGTTACACTTAAATAAGGAGCCTTTGCTAGGAATACACACTGCTTCCTGGGATCAGTATCCAATTACTGTGTACTGCATATTGGATTGGGAGTTTACTAAGGACCTGCCGGTGGGGCCAATAAGATTATGCTCCGGGGCTACTCCTCTGAGAACTCCTACTAAGCATGCTTACTCCTCTTCCTGAATGAGAACAATCTTGGTTCATTACTATAGGCGCTAACTACATAGGGCACATTCCTTAACTGAAAACAATAAAATGGGACAGGACACTCTTAATACACTTAGCTATACCCTTAAACATATTTACAAGACCCCCTTCTATCTCCCTAAGGTGACGTCACTGATCACAAGTAATACTGAGTGGTTATCATGTCTGCATAGTCATCCTAGATCACATGATGGGGAGGGGAGTAAGCGGAGTGATCCCACACCGTTAACCCATTAAGGCCGTTAACCCTTCCATTAGTAGTTCCCAGAGCGGGGTTACAGGATTATCGCTTCCAATTTATGAATAAACAATTCTTACTGAATATGGCGGTAATTCGGAAGAAATATCGCCACCATCCCATTTTTTTTAATGCAACATTTTGACGTACCTACATCGAAATTTAGTGACAATTCGGCGAATGCAAGCTCCATAATTGTCTGCCGCATTTGCCGATGTCAGGAGCGCATAGAAAAACATTGTTTCATATGTGCTTCGACATTGTAGATTTTATTTTCTATTCATTTAAGGAAGATGACTACATTTGAATTGCATATGCAGTAGTGAAAGTTACATATAGTAGATGAGGTTGAAAAAAATACATATGTCCATCAAGTTCAACATGTGCTAAATTTAGACGTCAAATACTTATCCTATATTTAAGTAATAATCCCAGAAGAACAGGGCATTACTGGCCAATAATGCCCTGGCTAGTGACAGGCTATCCTATGGGTTTATCCCCCCCCCTCCCTCATAATGACTTCATGAATGACAGGAGTGGAGGTGACACAGGAATCTGTGTGCAGCCAATACTGGTCCAGACCCTGTGCTCGCCCCTTCTGAATCTCAGTAAGGAAGTGTCCAAATTATAGCTAGAAGTTCATCCCCTTAGGGGTGAGACCTTCAGTTCGACCTTTCCCTCCGTGGGGTGAGGAAGTGCTACTCCAGCTCCTCCTGGAGCTGGGGAAGGAAGCAAGATCCGTGCAGAAGCAAATGGCCTCAATTGTTAACTGCTGGCCAAGCACCATCCAAGGGCCTGAAACCCTTCTCCACAAAAGGCAACGCTGTGATACCATCATGCAGTGGCTGCTATAATAAAGACCTTGTTTATATACTCCTGGCTGAGTTGCAGTCTATTAGCCAGGGGTATTGGAGCAATAAGAACTGTCATGGTAGGGACTGCCTGCAGCTTCGCTGTAGCCTACTATGTCTGGAGGCGCTGTACCACCCTGAAGAGAACGTAAGGATCACCGCGAGTCTGTCCTGGTCCCCACCGCATCGCAGACATCTCAGCTCTCCTGTATCCCTCGCAGGTATGCACGCACCGTGTCATCAGTAGAAGCAACAACATGTTTCCACAGAGGGGGGGATACAGGGCTACACTTATAAAGCAGTAATGTTGAGCAGTACGTATGTAAATGATGCGCTTATAATGCACATTCAGTTCTCAGTTAATTCGGTAGTTGTGATATTGTCATTTTTGTGAGAATTTCATAGGATTTTGATAAATAATTATGTAGAGTGTGCTAATGTTGGGACCCCAAATAAAAGTTATACCTACTGCATGAAAAGCCAAGAATGAGATTGTCTTGTTTTCACAAACGTCAGAAGCTATTGCATTAGACACACATCAAGACAGGAGGTATCTTATGGCATACAGTAGTAGAGCAGGATACATTTAGCCCTAAATCATATTCTTCCATTCATGAAGCGAATGCCTTCCTGCGCAATGCATTAGATCTTTTATAATATACCTTTCTCCCCGTGCACGAACCCTACATGTTATCCCAAGGATTTATTTTGGAGAACTGTCCAGTTATTTTGACCAAATGAAGAAATGTAGTGAAATAGGTGGTGATGAAGAATAAAGAGCAAGGCTTTTTTTTTTGTTATTCTGCATTATGCGCATGCTTAGAAGAGTACATAGCCCTGCTCTGGGAAGGTAAAACTTGGCTTTATATCCTCTTAACCCCTTTAGTGCCAAAGGGTCCTGCCACCTCTATGGCCACGGACCCTCCAGTACTAGAGATCAATAGGCCCCTTTTCTGGACCCACATGCTACTACTTCTTACTTCACTAATGTAAGGGGGGGGGGCTCCGATTCGTTTGTGCTTCACAGTTGTGTAGCCATGCATGTAAAATGGTCTGCAGTTGTCTCCTCTTGGCAGTAAACCTGGTAAGTTACAGGGGTGCCAGCAGTAATCATGGAGGTTTGCCCTCACACCCTGGTGAGGTGCCCTATGTATGTATGGGAGTGGCTACATGCTCTGAGTCCACAGTTAGTGACATCAGAGATGTGCCTGCCTCCTGAGGTATATAAGGCACTGCACTGCCAAAAGTTAGTGTTGATGCTGCGAGGTGAAGTGCGGAGCAGCATGTTCTGAGGAGAGTGTAATGATGGCAGAGGTGGAATCGATGTGCCCACTAGTGCAGTAACTAGTGGCACTGTTCTATATCCAGCCATAGAAGGCCAACTGTGTCCAGGGACCGGGCACAGGGGTGATCTCCCTGCAAGGGAGAGGGGATCCCACTCCGTTGGGAGGGATGTACCTTTTAAAGGGGAGCACGGAGAAATGTGCGGCTGAGCGGCTAACTGTGAGGGGCAGCTGGCCCATACCACTTCTGCAATAAAGATGGCTTGTTCAACGAGACCCCCATGGTGTGAGTCTGAAATTACTCTCCAGGGGCAATCACCACCAAGAAGGAGTTCCTCATCAGGACCATCTCCCTGCGGACGCATAGATCCTGATGAGGTGGAGGCGCTGCACATGATATAGGTAGGACTCGCATCCACTACCTCAGCTGCCTGTCTGGCTTGACAATCCCCAAACACCATCATGCGGGAGACTCAGGAGTCCTGTTGCCTACAGGTGCACCACCAGACACGACCATGTAATGGGGGCTGGTTAGACCACAGGGACCAATATGAGATTGGGGTGGGTCAGACTAGAGGGAATACCTGTTACAGTTGCAAAAAGGAAAAAGACGAAAACATTTAAGGTTATAAACAATACCAAACACAAGGAAAGATACAGTACAGGCGGTACTGTAGCTATTAAATGCCTGGCAGGTTATGGTTCATTAATTAAATGCCTGGGTAAACATGTAGGTCTTGAGCCTGCTGTTATAGATTTCCAGAGAGGGGGCCTCTCAAACTGAATGAGGCAGACTGGGAGCAGAGTGGCTAAAAGCTTGGACCCCAAAGGAAGTCAAGGAGATTCTGGGAACTGTTAGGAATCCTTCATCTGCAGATCGAAGTGAGTGTGTGTAGGGAACTATAAGCTCTTTCAGATAGCTGGGAACCTGGCCATGTAATGCTTTGAATGTCAGCAAGCCAATCTTGAAATAGTGACATTTTCATAGCAGCGGTTTCGGACGGTGGTGCTGGGTAATCTTGTATGTTAAGCAGTCCACAGCTAGCGGCATGGTTTCCACAGCTGTCGTGGTCCTTACTAATTTCCAAAAGACCGGAAGTGACGTCTCTAAAAGCTCAACTAATCCCTACGTGTTTTGCACCTCTGTACTTGAACCTCTATCAGGGGGTGTACGAAACACAGAGGTGCGCACATGTAGGGATTGGTTTATCTTTTGCAAGCCATGCAACTAGCTCCATATACGAGATTACCCAACATCAGCGTCTGGAATCGGCATTCTGAAAATGCTTTCGCTTCTGTATTTTCTTGATTCTACGACACATATTTTTTCCCATTTTCACATGTCTGAAATTGGGATGTGTCTTAGAATCGATGTTTTAAAAAAAAAACTGCAAGGTGGCACTGCTGGAACAGCCGCAGCAGAGATCTATACAACGCCCAGCAACAGCTCAGCACCCGGCTCCGATCACAGACCCCTCTTCTCACTTAACAGGCTTACCGGCGGCAGCAGAAGAGGAGGCCTGAAGACGATGGGAGTGGAACGGCACAAGAGGAAGAAGAGAACCATGTCAGCAGAGGGAAGAAGTTGATACAGCTGGCGGCAATAGGAGACATATAATCGGAGCAATTCTATCGGTGTGTCTTATACTGGTTACCCTACGCAAGACAGCACTGTACCCATGCCAAGCTCTGTGCCAACTACACATACCAGGCTCAGTACCCTCTGTGCTAACTACACGTGCCAAGCTCTGTGCCAACTACCCGTGCCAAGCTCTTTGCCAACATGGAAGGCTGCAGGATGGGTCACCATCTGCCTGCTACCCAGTCCTACCCCAAATAAGACCCCACTCATTTCACCAGGCAGATGAAGCCACGGTCCCGGTTGCTGACACCTTGCTGGGCTTCCCGTACTTATTGAATAGCTTCTTGAAATCATCCTCTGTGATGTCCATGGGCAGATTGCCCACGAAGAGCCGGCAGCGCTGGGTGTAACTTTTTACCCTGGGCTTCAGGAAGCTCTTTGTCAGTGGTCACACCCTGTTCCTCCTCCCCATCTCTATTCTGGGAGGCAGCAGCGACGGGTCTACGTCGAGCAGATCCAGGCTGCACTTATTGCTCTTCCCCACAGGAACCATTTGCTGCTGCGGGTGAAACGCCGTTGTTGCCACCACCACTGTAACACTGGAAGTTGATCGGTGTCTGACTTCCGGTATTACAGCGTGTTCCTCCCCTGGCGTTTCCTGTGCTGCTCTGCTCCAAATCCGATTACATGTCTGTAGCTGCCGCCACACACTGTCTCAACTTCTTCCCTCCACTGACATGGTCCTCTTCTTCCTCCTGTGGCGCTCTTATCCCATGTCTGCAGGCCTCCTCTTCTGCCACCGGTAAGCCTGGTAAGTGTGAAGGGTGTTCCCCCCTCCCCCCCAAAAAAATGTTTAATTCAATCTTAGATTCGAGGAAGTAAGGTATATTGTCGGTTTGGATATTTGCTTTTGTCTATACCAATTCTATTATAAACTTACCTTGGTGCGCTATGTCTCTTTGGTTGTCTTTTAAACCTGAAATATGCCATATATCATCCAACTTCTTGCTAGAGCACGTGCAGCTGCCCAATGACATATTTTTTTTTTAGTGTTGCTCCGCAGATAGCCTTTAAGACGGCAATCCAAGTCTTTTTTTACATTTATTCCTTTACATTGAATTGAAGCAGCAGGTCTCCGAAGCTGAGCCCCATTAATTTCAGCTATGAGAAGCCCCTGCTTCCGGAGATACCTCTGTAGGGGGTGCCGGTAACCGCTCGGCTACCAGAGATCATATAGTGGTAGGGTTTCAAAGTTCCCACGCCCTGTGGGCCAATAGCAAGCTGTGACATCATCCGGTTCAACTTCCTATTGGCCCGCATTACACGGGAGCTTTAAACTTTAAACCCAAGCTAGCTCAGCCACAGCAGCTACCGGCACCACCTATGGAGGTTAGGGTCTCCGGAAGCAGGGGTTCTCTGGAGTTGAAATTGCGGCATTGCTCGCTCTGGAGATCCCCTGCTTCAAACGTCATGAATTGCCCCCTTTTTAAGACCTTTCTAAAGAGCAGGTAATAAATAAGTGGATCTAAAATACATAACTCCTCCGTGTCTGCAGATTGCCTTTTGATAGCAGATCATCACAAGCTGGTACAGGGAATATGTTTGATGCAGATAATACAAGGCATTTATCTTAAGGATCCACAGTATTCTTTGCCTCATGAAATGAGTTGTGCAGTATGTGTTTCAGCTAGTCTGGCATTAACACATTAAGTGCCAGAGGGCAATCCAGCACTGATGGATCACGTGACCGCTCGGCAGAGAGATGGCATGATTCCTTCTGGTTTTCCGGTCACCGGAACAGAAGTGAAGGAGTAAGGGAGGATCTGTACACTGGACGGCCCCTAAAAAACGAGCAAATGCATACGATGAATGGGTTTTTAACAGACAATGCCTCAAAGAATCAATGTGGTATTTGTACTCTGAAAAACAGTTGTTTGCCCCTGTATTGCACCACTTTTGTTTTCATACACAAGCCCAATTGTGTATTAAAGATAATGACGTGTGTAAAGAGATACTGTATATACAGTATTGTTGGTTTTTAAAATGTGTTTATTTTTTATTTTTTTGTAACTTAAATTTTATTGCATTTTTCCAAACAAGTGATACAGAATACAGTATACATTACATTCATTTTTAGTGTTAATCTCCGCTATAGACAGTACCGTATGTCAGCTTGTGAGACATATCCCGGTTTTTCGGGCCCTACTCGACCGGATTGTTTTGGGTAGACTAGCAATAAAGATAATAACATAATTCACATAGTACGATTGATTCAAATTGACAAACACAAAATCAATAAAGAAAAAAAATAAAATAATAAAAAAAAAAAAAAAAAAAAGGAGGTGGGTAGGAAGGGGGTAAAGGGGTGGCGCGGCCGGAAGAGGAGCATCGACTCGTGCTAGGTCTCTTCACCGCTCCCAGTAAGATTCTTTGTGGGTTGCGTCCTCTCCAGTTTAACACCTCTGTAGGCGTTCTGTCTATTTGTCTGTGTAGTCGTCGTGAGCTGAGTTTCCGCTCCTAACGGAGAACGCACCTGCATCTATCACAGCCAGATTGTGTTCCTCTCAACCCCGGGGATATCCGTCTGCGCCAGCCAAGGCGTCCATACTTTGAGATAATTGGTGCCAGTGTCGTTAACTAGACTCGTCAACTTTTCCATCTGGCAGATAAACCACAATCGATTTCGAATCTTTGGGATACTTGGAATTTCGGGGCGTTTCCATAGTGCTGCTATCTCGCTCCGTGTGGCTATTGCAAAATGTGCTATTAGTTTATTGTTTGCTTTGGACAGGCCCGTTAGTGGTCTATTCAAGAGGAATAGCCATGGGTCTGGGGGAATAGTGAGGTCGAAGACTCTCTGTATCCAATGTCTAATTTCTTCCCATAGTGGGGAGATCCGCGGGCAAGACCACAGCATATGTAACAGATCGGCCGATCCTCCGCACTGCCGGGGGCAAAGTGAGGAGGATCCAGGCACGAACTTGGCTTTGTGTTTATTTTTTTAACTAAAATCCGACACGTGTGTGTGTGTGTGTGTGTGTGTGTGTGTGTGTGTGTGTGTGTGTGTGTGTGTGTGTGTGTGTGTGTGTGTGTGTGTGTGTGTGTGTGTGTGTGTGTGTGTGTGTGTGTGTGTGTGTGTGTGTGTGTGTGTGTGTGTGTGTGTGTGTGTGTGTGTATGTTGGATCTAGAAATAAAAGCCAGATGTGAGTGACTAGTTTTTTTTATTATTATTATTTATTTATTTTCAGTTCATTTGGAGACAATGGTGAGCTTTGATTTGGGAAGGGTTTTATTTTATTCAGATGCCAGATGGAAAAAAAAGACTTTTTTTTAAGCTTAGTTTCAAAGTAACAAAGCAGCCAAGTCTTTGCTTTATAGCTATAGTTGTGCTGGTTGCTGTTGTTTTTTTTTGGGGGGGGGGGATTGTTTTGCATTTTATTTGTTAACACCAAAGCTTGGCTCAGGAGACATAAGCGTAAAAATATTAAGGGGGTCATTCTATATAACCCAAAGTAGCAATTTCGATCGGTTTTAGGTCCCTGTTGGCTTCAATGCAGATTTTTCGCGAAGAACAACCTGAATGGAGAGACCAGAACTATTTTACGGGATCAAGGCACCAGACAGGACACAAGTCAATTAAAGTACATTTATTCCAGCCAGCAGTCACAGCCCAATACACCAATAGAGCTTACACTCCCCAAAATAGGGGGATACAGGGGGGAATCCTAGCTAGCTAGGTTCTGGGCGCTGCTTCAAAGATCCCACTCAGTCAGCCTTGTTCAGATTTGTCTCTGGCAAGAACTCAGAATACATCACTTATATATATATATATATATATATATATATATATATATATAAATATATATATATATATATGTATATGTATATGTATATGTATATATATATGTATGTATTTATATTTTTCAACGGCAGCTTGAACTGCTGCTTTAATACTTTTATTTTTCTTCTTCTTCTTGCCCTTTCCAACACTGGTTATTTTTTAGAATCTCATGCTTCATTCAGAAGATGTACGCATCTACTATATATTTGTGAAAGCACTGTATGTTTGTCTGCATGGCCTGTGTCCCTAGCGGCAATCTCATTGGTCCCTTGGGCCGCCCGCCCCCGCACACCTCTCATTGGCCTCACACACTCACACCACCCCCTTGGCCCGCCCTCCACACCTCTCATTGGCCTGAGGCGGAGTGACGGGCCAAATGTCCAAAAAACACACACACACACACACACAGTGCTCATCGTGACCCCGCGCACCTCCTCCTCTCCCCGGGTCTCCCGGTTTCCCGCGCGTTTTCCTCCCCCCCCCCTGGCGCCACTACAGTCAGAGGGGGAGCGGAGCGAGCGCCCGGGACAGCGGGGGACTCACAGCACCCATAGGCCACTCCCTCACCCGGCGCTCTCCCTCACCCCCTCCCCCCCCCACACACACACAGAGCACGTGGCTCTCCCCTCACCCGGCGCTCTCCCTCAACACACACAGAGCACGCGGCTCTCCCCTCACCCGGCGCTCCCCCCCCCCCCCCACAGAGCACGCGGCTCTCACCTCACCCAGTGCTCCCCCTCATTTGTCCCCCCCTCCCTGCCCTTTGTCCCCCCCACCCCTCCCTGCCCTTTGCCCCCCCCACCCCTCCCTGCCCTTTGCCCCCCCCTGCCCCTCCCTGCCCTTTGTCCCCCCCTGCCCCTCCCTGCCCTTTGTCCCCCCCCCGCCCCTCCCTCCCCTTTGCCCCCCCCACCCCTCCCTGCCCTTTGCCCCCCCCACCCCTCCCTGCCCTTTGCCCTGCCGCCCCTCCCTGCCCTTTGCCCCCCCGCCCCTCCCTGCCCTTTGCCCCCCCGCCCCTCCCTGCCCTTTGCCCCTCCCTGCCCTTTGCCCCCCCGCCCCTCCCTGCCCTTTGCCCCCCCGCCCCTCCCTGCCCTTTGCCCCCCCGCCCCTCCCTGCCCTTTCCCCCTGCCCCTCCCTGCCCTCCCCGCCCTTCCACGCCCCCCCCCCTTCTGCCCTTCCACGCCCCTCCCCCCCTCCGCCCTTCCATGCCCCTCCCCCCCGCCCTTCCACTCCATACCCCCTGCCCTTCCACGCCCGGGCAACGCCGGGTATACCAGCTAGTTTGAAATATTTGGTGTAAATGTTTGAATATAAATGTATTAATGTTAAATTATATGAATTAATCAACCTTTTTTCCTGCTGGAGGGTCTTTTGAAATTGCAAACACCCCTGCAGTTAAAAGGTTAAAACACTTTGTAGGCTTGTGTGAATGTTTCATTGTTAACGGTTGGCATCATATAATTTTCTGTGTTTTGATTTGCCTCTGTGATGACTCTGTAAAGTACTTTGTACATGGCTGGGGGGGAGATTTAACCATCAGTACATTTTGTAAATCCTCTGAGTTTTTATGCTTGCATTTAGATTCACACACTATATAGAATCCTAACATAATCCTAAAATAAATTGGCTGTCACGAATCCGTCTGCCAAATACACTTTTAGGCCATTGGTAATTGTCAAGCCATAGTCCAGAGAATGCCTCTAATAAACAATGACGCATCATTGTGAATGATCAAAGTCAATGACTTTGTCCAAACCATTTGTATGTGCAAGAAAACAATGAATTTTTGCCATGAGTTAGGGCAGTGCCTTTACAGACTGAAATCAGTTGTAAAATAGCTAGATATTGAAGTGAGCACAGACCTTCCATGCCCTTGTGATGTCATCATCTGCTTTCTGTCAAGTTAGATTGCCGATAAACTTGTCTTGCAAGCAGAGAGCACCTTTTATAATTGCTGTTTTATGTGTTCCTTTTAAAAGCTTTTTTCCCGGAAGAATAATAAAATATTCATTAAAGGTTATATGGCATGTCAAGGTCACTGTAGAGACATCCATAGATTTATTTAATTTTTTTTATGTGCATATATATATATATATATATATATATATATATATATATATATATATATACACAGTGGTCGACAAACAACCAAAAAATCTACTCGCCACACAAAAAAATCTACTCGCCACCTAGTACCAAACGTGTGCTGCTTGGGCCAATAGGAGCTCGCCACGATGTTAAATCCTACCTGCCCGGGGCGAGCAAATGTATAGGTTTGTCGAACACTGTATATATATATTACACAGTGTTCGACAAATCACCCAAAAATCTACTCGCCCAACCAAAAAAATCTACTCGCCACCTAGTCCCGCCCCTAGTCCCACCCCCAAACCCTAGTCCCGCCCCCAACCCCGCTTTAAAATATAATATATAAATAAAATACATTTAATAAATTCCTAGTCAGAACATTCGTTTTTGACAAATATATTTATTGTATTACATTATACTACAATTAGTCCTTGGTGTGTGTGTGTGTGTGTGTGTGTGTGTGTGTGTGTGTGTGTGTGTGTGTGTGTGTGTGTGTGTGTGTGTGTGTGTGTGTGTGTGTGTGTGTGTGTAAATGTTGGATCTAGAAATAAAAGCCAGATGTGAGTGACTAGTTTCCTGAACCCCTTAACCAGTGTCTGGACGTCCCCGCTTCACAATATCTAAAGCAGCAATCCCACCTGGGATCTTACCTGATCCGCAGTCCCTCAATGTCCAGGTACCCGCATTCCCGCAATGTTATACATTGGAGGGGAGGTGGTCCCTACCTGTCTTCTGGGTTAGGGGGGGTTCCGATGTCTTCCATGTGAAGCTTGAGTCAGATCTGGAAGAAAGCAGTATAAATTATGTCGGTGTAGTATAGGGCAGTTAAGATATACAGGGTAAATAAGATATCCAGATCGAGAGTGTGAGACAGAGAGAGTGTGAGACAGAGAGAGTGTGAGACAGAGAGAGAGTGTGAGACAGAGAGAGAGTGTGAGACAGAGAGAGAGTGTGAGACAGAGAGAGAGTGTGAGACAGAGAGAGAGTGTGAGACAGAGAGAGAGTGTGAGACAGAGAGAGAGTGTGAGACAGAGAGAGAGTGTGAGACAGAGAGAGAGTGTGGGTGAGACAGAGAGAGAGTGTGGGTGAGACAGAGAGAGAGTGTGGGTGAGACAGAGAGAGAGTGTGGGTGAGAGACAGAGAGAGAGTGTGGGTGAGAGACAGAGAGAGAGTGTGGGTGAGAGACAGAGAGAGAGTGTGGGTGAGAGACAGAGAGAGAGTGTGGGTGAGAGACAGAGAGAGAGTGTGGGTGAGAGACAGAGAGAGAGTGTGGGTGAGAGACAGAGAGAAAGTGTGGGTGAGAGACAGAGAGAAAGTGTGGGTGAGAGACAGAGAGAGAGCGTGGGTGAGAGACAGAGAGAGTGTGGGTGAGACACAGAGAGAGTGTGGGTGAGAGACAGGGCGGGGGGAGAGACAGGGCGGGGGGAGAGACGGGGCGGGGGAGAGACGGGGAGGGGAGAGACAGGGAGGAGATAGGGGGGGGGACTGACTGATGGGGGGGAACTGGTGGGGAGATGGTGACTGACTGGGTGACTTTGACTGACTAGGTGGGGGGTGACTGATTGGGGGATACCTCTGGTGTCCTACACACACACACACATACACACACACACATACACACACCCATATACACACACACACACACACTCCCCCATATACACACACACACACACACTCCCCCATATACACACACACACACACTCCCCCATATACACACACACACACTCCCCCATATACACACACACACACTCCCCCATATACACACACACACACTCCCCCATATACACACACACACTCCCCCATATACACACACACTCCCCCATATACACACACACTCCCCCATATACACACACACACTCCCCCATATACACACACTCCCCCATACACACACACACACACACACACACACACACACACACACACACACTCCCATACACACACACACACACACACACACACTCCCATACACACACACACATACACACACACACACACTCCCCCATATACACACACACACACTCCCCCATATACACACACACCCACTCCCCCATATACACACACACTCCCCCATATACACACACACACTCCCCCATGTACACACACACACTCCCCCATATACACACACACACACTCCCCCATATACACACACACACACACACACACACTCCCATGTACACACTCCCATATATACACACACACACACTCCCCCATATACATACACACACACACACACACACACACACACACACACACACACACTCCCATATACACACACACACACACACACACACACACACACACACACACACTCTCCCGTATATACACACTCTCACTCTACACACATGGGGGGGGTCGGAAGAGAGGAAAGGCCACGACCAGCACCACCACCCCGCTCCCCCCCCTCCCGCTCCAATCTCCCGGCCCCGCGGGCTGACACGTGGATCGGGGTGAAGCGGGGATCTGAGGGGACATCCCCGCTCCAATCTCCCGGCCCCGCGGGCTGACACAGGGATAGGGGTGAAGCGGGGACCTGAGGGGACATCCCCGCTCCAATCTCCTGGCCCCGCGGGCTGACACGGGAATCGGGGTGAAGCGGGGACCTGAGGGGACATCCCCGCTCCAATCTCCCGGCCCCGCGGGCTGACACGGAGGGAAGCGGGGACAGGAAAACACCCCCGCTACCACCTCCATAACTTCGGGCAGAGGGAGCGCCGGGGACAGGGGGAAGGCACAGATAATACCTACTGTGTCCTCCATGGGAAAAGAATGGCTGCTCGTTGGGGGCGGGCTCATATAGAGCCTGGCCGCGCGCCCGCAAAGCCTGGGAGCACGCGCCAATCAGCTGTCAGGTAGGGGGAGTTTTTTTGTTTTTTTTTTCAGCGCGAGCAGGGAAATTTGAGCGCGAGCAGGGAAATTTAAAAAAACTAACACGTGTGCTGCTTGGGCCAATATTTACTCGCCCGGGGTTTAAATCCACCCGCCCCGGGCGTGTAAATGTATAGGATTGTCGAACACTGTGTGTATATGTGTGTGTATATATATATATATATATATATATATATATATATATATATATATATATATATATATATATATATATATATATATATATATATATATATATATATATATAGTCAAGGTATGGAGATTTGCACTCACGTTTTGGTATACGAGGCAGATGCTTGTCCCATATGTAGTATATAGACGTGTGGTGACCAGGGGATCCTGATAACCAAAAGAAGACAGCACATTGCAGAGTTAGTATCAAAAAAAGTGTATTGCGTGACACAGGGCCGCCAACGTTTCGGTCCTCCCAACGGGACCTTCCGGCCCTGTGTCACGCAATACACTTTTTTTGATACTAACTCTGCAGTGTGCTGTCTTCTCTTGGTTATCAGGATCCCCTGGTCACCACACATATATATATATATATATATATATATATATATATATATATATATATATATATATATATATATATATATATATATATATATATTAAGGTTATGGTGGGTAAAAAAAGTGACAAAAATCCTCCACAGTATAGCATATAGCAACTGTAAATATTCCTGTATATTCATTTGCATGTCTTAGACAGGTCTGCAACCCTGTCTTTCACCATTATCGCCCAGCACACAGCACTTCCACTGCAGCAAGGGATTCTGGGAAATGACATGCAAATGAGCACACAGTGCCACCTTTTATCTCAAGCTCACATTACATGAACAACCCTTAGCCCAGCGGTGCGCAAACTGTGGGGCGCGACCCCCAGGGGGGCGCGAGACTGCCGACAGGGGGGCGCGGGGTTTACAGAGGCACATAAATTAAGTGCTGGGGGAGCTACAGCGCCTCTGTAAACCTAACTTACCGTGGCTCCGGCGGCTTCCTCCCTGCGTCGCCATGGCAACGCGGCGTCAAAATGACGCTGCGAGGTCATGTGACGTCATTACGCCGGAGCGCGGGTAAGTTGGAGTTTGGGGGGGGGGGGCGCGGGAGTAAGGGGACAGCCGGCAGGGGGGCGGAGGGAAAAAAGTTTGCGCCCCCCCTTCCTTAGCCAATGCATGCTGCTTTAAACACAGCTTTTAAGCAAGGACTTGGGAGATATATATATTATAATATAATCTGACTAGATCACATTATTTGTTAGTTATATTACATGTTCCCATACATTACAAATGGCATTCCAGAGGTGTGGGGCAGTCGACTTTCAAATGATTAAAGCTTTGATTCCTAAATCTGAAAGTGCTAGAGGAACTTCTGCAATTAATGTGTTAAAGGTAAACATGATATCATTGAGATGTCTGCAACATTCATGGTGACTCCAATAAACAGCACATTTTAACTCCTAATACTATATGTAATAAACATGGCAGAAAGTATTAAATATTTTAATCAATATGGCACACGAACGGTTAATGTAAACATGCAAATTGTCTTAAAAATACAAAAATCGTTTTGTTGCTGGTCACACCGGCAATTTAGACCAGGCCTAGTTTTGTGTTTTATAAGACTGCAGGTATCTGGGGTCAACACCTGGATTTGCAAGTGGAAGGACTGAAATGGGATCACAATTCTTCCCTGACAGCAGGAATAAATGAAAGCCTTTTAAATGTACCTTGAAGGCATTCTCTGGGTGATCGGTGGAATATTCGCAAGAATAACAAATAGATATTTGTAACTGTTGCGATTATCCGAATCAAATCATGCCATGAAAAGGAAGTGCAAAGGATAGATCTGTTTTCATGCAAAAATTAAGTTGTCATGTTTCATATCCAGGTGCACATATTACATTCTCAAATGCAACAGTGAAGATGGCGTTTGTCTAAAGAGGATTAAAACAAAGTTATGAAGTCTTATATGCAGCTCAACCCCTTTATAGCGTGGTCCTCGGGGGCCACCCGATCTGACCGCGCTATAACTGGGGTCATGCAAATTTTTTTTTAAAATGGCTGCCACACGCCGGATCGGGAGGCGGTGGAGTGAGGCGCCGGAAGCCCTACACGATCCCCCAGCAGCCACGTACTTCCCCCAGCAACTCCGCACCAATAGCAGCCCCAGCAGCTCCACACAATCCCCCCCCAGCCCTGCACCTATCCTGCCAGCAGCCCCGCACCGATTCCCCCCCCCCACCACCCCCCAGCTCCACACCGATCCCCGCCAGCAGTTCGGCAGCAACTACCCCCGCACCGATCCCACCCAGCAGCCCCACGATGCCCCCAGCAGCCATAACACCAGAGGTAGGGGTGTAGGTGGGGGGCTGTGTGAGTGCTGGTGCAGAGTGTGTGGTGAGTGCTGGTGCAGTGTGTGCAAAAAAAAATTATATTCGGGGTCACGCACAAACTGCATTATAGCGGATCGCACTATAACAGGGTTGAGCTGTATTGAGGCAAAGTTTAATAGTCAAAAGACATTTATTTTTTTTCGGTCGTAAAACTGACCGAAAAATGAAAAAGAGGTGGATTGAGGACACACCCAGAAAGTATGTTTCAGTGAACAAGGTTTTAGAATATAAACCCTGCATCTGGGATTACGAATTAGATTTAAACTAAGGGTGTGTCCACGCTGGAATATGTGAAATCTCAATTTCCACTCCAGACCCTTTGGGAAAAGAACTGATCAATGTTATACTATAACGTAAGGTTGTTTGATCCTTTCATTTTATACTGTGTGTTCATGTAATCATATTTTTCTGTAACCCAAGCACTGTACTATTTGTATATTATATCTAAACTTGAATAAGTAATAACTTTAGGCTCTGATTGAACTGTTGCATACTTTGTACAGAACAAATTACATTTTCGCTACATTTTGCTAGAACAGATTTTTGTGGGAAATGCATTATTTCCATAATAAACAAAGACCAAAGGTTGCAAGTACATTTTTTTTAACCCTTTGGTGGTGGCACTGGAGTTAAGCTTTATATTCTGACGGATTAAAGATAGATATTATTTATTTGAGGTACCTTGCTTGGGGGGGAAAGGTGAGTCAGCTACTTAGCTATGTGTATTAACCCTTGTCACATATGTCACGTGCTCACAGTTGTGCCGTTGGTGACAAATATGATAGATTGAGAGAAGTTATTATTAATTTGAGGAACCTTGCGAGGTGAAGATTGGATCAGGTAGATTGCTGTGTGTATAAACCTTGTCGCATATACAAATCACATGCTAACAGGTAGGCCATACTGTGTATACTGAGATTGCAATAGGTGGGGCAGGGTCCCAATAATGCTCATTAGAGGTCCATTATTGACTTGACAAGGTTTTAACTTGCTGTAACGCCTCGTTAAGTAGTAACATGTTTTTTCAAAGCTCCCGAATTCTGTGTTAAGTGCAGTTAGCAGCTGGAAACGACATTGCATTATCTATAGCGGCTGTTAGTGCTAATGATATGCAAACCTCATATTTTAAGGTCTGGATGGGAAGAACGCCACCTTTTAGGTAAAACAGCAGGCTTAACGGGACTCATGTTGGGCTACGCTTATAGTGCCGGCGACGTCAGGCTTCGGTCGCTGGAAAAATCAAATTGAGATGACTTCCAGCGATCGCGACCAAGCCGTCGCTCCGTCACGCTGTCGCGTCGTGCTTACTATAAGCCCACTCAACGGCGGCAATGTATGTGTTTTGACGCGACGTTGCGTCGTTACTATAAACGCAGCCTTACACGGACTGTTATTAACATTGAGTTAACAAGACTCATGTTACACGGACTGTTATTAACTCTGAGTTAACCAACCTCTGGGGATCTGAGCCTTTGAACCTTATTGTACTAGATGGTTAAAGAATTAGTCCCACGCAGTAAATGTATTTTAAGTTGCACTAAAGAGAATCACTTGCCGATTAACAACCACTGTTCTACCATAAACATTTTTTTTATTTGCTTCGGAAGTATTTTATAACTTTACATTTCGAAAGATAAGCAAACACATAATTTGTTTCCGTTTTGCATGTCCGTGATTGTAACCTTAACATTCCAACCTGAAGTTGTGTGTGGATTCTAGTCTCTCTCTCTCCTCCTCTCTCCTCCTCTCTCCTCCTCTCTCCTCCTCTCTCCTCCTCTCTCCTCCTCTCTCCTCCTCTCTCTTCCTCTCTCCTCCTCTCTCCTCCTCTCTCCTCCTCTCTCCTCCTCTCTCCTCCTCTCTCCTCCTCTCTCCTCCTCTCTCCTCCTCTCTCCTCCTCTCTCCTCCTCTCCATGGGGTGGATGGCCTTACATCTCCTTTACCTTGTCACTGATGTGGGGGCAACATAACATTGTAACAGTTAGAAAATTATTTAAATGTATCGAAGCTGTAAAGGTCTGATCCAGTATTGACATCTCAATTAAGTTTCAAGAGCCTAGATTAATTCTGCACCAGCTATTTTAATAGTACCAGGCAAAAGCAAAACTCTGTTGTAACCACTAACTGAAATACATGCAGCTGTCGTGTCTACTGCAGAATATTATATTCTTTTCCTGGTGGGTTATCATTTTTAGCACACATAAGGCAAGCAGTATATCATTAGTGAACTGAAAATAGATGGCTATGTTTTTCTCATTGCAGTAAATTCTGAGATCAGTAAATTAGCACTGAGCTGTACTTTGCTGGAAGAATAAATGAAATGACTTTGCACCAAAACCCAGTAATCCTTTACAATATGATGCTATTCAGAATCATGAAAGGGAGTGCGCAGGAGAAAAACAATTGTAGAATAAGATTTATTTCACAGAAGTAGATACAAATTCGTACTTACGTAGAGAAAAAGACCAAGTAAAGTTAGATAGATGTGATACCTTTTTTTTAATGGCTAATTTGTGGTTAAAAAGGGTGCGTGCTTTGAGGATTACAAAGATCCCTTCATTCCGATTTTGGGATGCTGAACGCTTGCTCTCTTTTTAACCAAGAGTTAGCTATTAAAGGTATCCCATCTACCTTACTTTTCTTTGTCTAGTCTAGGGGCTAACACGGTACCATCCTCTATAACAGGGGTGGGCAGCCCCAGTCCTCAAGGGCCACCAACAGGTCAGGTTTTCAGGATATCCTGTCATTGACTAAGCAAGGTGTGCTAAAGCAGGGATATCCTTAAAACCTGCCCTGTTGTTGGCACTTGAAGACTGAAGTTGCCCATCCTTGCTCTACAGAGAATTACACATCCAGTGGTTTTGGTCCCACCACTTGACAAGGCGTCTGACGTCACTGCGTGGCTCTTATGTTCCAGAGCTTCTCTTCCTATAGGATTTCCAGCACATGGCCTATGATGTGTTCCAGCGTGTGTATCCTTATATCAGACGCCTACACGCCTCTGAACGTCCACCTATCAATCTAATTCAGGGTAGCAATGAAATTCAATTTCTTTATATTGAAAAATGGATAAAGGATACATGGAAAACAAGCAATGATGCATGAAAATAAAATAAAATTGTATAGTGGTAAAGTGAACACAGGCGCAAACAAATAAAAAGTGGACACTAATAATAAAAATAAAATAGCTTTATAACAATAAAATATTATACTCACATTCTAACAATAAAAAACGGGCATATCACACTGCATTAGTGTAGGAAGACTTTAGCCAGCTGGCTCACCGTCCCGCAACGTTCCTCAGGAGGAAGAAAGAAGTCGCTTTCGAAACGCGTACAGTGGGAGTCTCAACCAGAGCGGAGCATACAGCAGAGGAGTTGCAGGAGGATCCAGCACTCACCGAGTGACGAAACCGGAAGTGACGTCAGACGCCAGTCGGAGCAGTTTAACAGCTGACCGGAGGCTGAGGCGGAGGAGTGGGGGAAAGTTGCGGGACGGTGAGCCAGCTGGCTAAAGTCTTCCTACACTAATGCAGTGTGATATGCCCGTTTTTTATTGTTAGAATGTGAGTATAATATTTTATTGTTATAAAGTTATTTTATCTCGAGTGATCTGTGCTATGCCAGTTTTTCTCTCAACATTGGGGTACGTGATCCTGAGGACCTGATCCACTTTGATGACAACTGCATCATCCACTTACCTCTGACTGTTTGAGACAACCCTGCCTATTTGACTCTTACATCTTGTAAGTAGTCAATTCATTAGAGCCAAGTCATTTGAAGACTTTTTCCACGTTGCCATTTTTGCTGCACTTAAATTTATTTTTGTTTCCTCCCCATGCTCCCCTTGGATTTTGTGTGTTTTGCTGAAAATAAAATAAAAACAGAGACTTTGCCTTGGTTTTGGAGCTGCTGCAGATATGCATAGTGGGGGGTTTTCTGTGCACCTTCCTCTGGACACTCAGTCACATTTGCCCTTATGTCAAGGGTGAGATGGGGGGGGGGGGGGCATATGTTCTCTGCTCAGCTATGGTGCCGGAGTAGTTGTCTCCTGGCAGTGATCCTCAGTCGACTGCTTGTCCAGGCTTGGGCTGCTGCGGCTGGCTACCACTCTTCCTCGTGTGACCCGGAAGTGATGTCAGACACCGGATATGACTTCAGCCTGTGTGTCTTAGAAGGATTCCCCTAGGCTGCAGTTTTTAGTCCTGAACGGAACTGGCACGGCTCAAATGATGGTGCTGCAAAGTCAAATGAATACTTTGAGACCCTCTGTAGGCTCCTCCTCCTACACATTCACCAAGGAAATGGCTTTGTCAGGTATACTGAACAGGTTGTCACCCTCCTACTTATATATACACACACCTCCTTAATTTAAAACTAATTAGTGATTCAATTAATTCACATGGGTTGTTTAACTTGTGTGCATTCAGTCAGGAGGGACCCAACCTGCAGTAAAAAATGTGGCTCATGTCATACCAAAAAACGAACATGTAAATAATTCATTATTTCATTAGACCATATACATTTGAATCCATCTAGGTCTTCTTTCGTTGTGGTTCTGGCATCTTTGTTGAGGCTGGGGTCTTCGGCAGGTCGCTGAGCTGGGGATGGGGGTAAGGGGGTGGGGTCAGCTCCTATTTCTTGCTTGTGGGTCTTTGTTGGTTCTGTGAGGCTAATCTCTCTCGAGCGCGTAGTGGAACTTCTGGTCGCTGATGTTTTGGCCTTGGGCTTGTGTTGTCCGGAGATGGCAAGGGAGACCTCCATTTTGGACTCTAGGTCCGTGGTCCACTGGCTCAAAACTGCAATTTCTTCTTTAAATTCTTTGAGTGCCAAGCGGAGTTCCATCTGGAATGATTGGGTTTTTTTTTTAAAGAGCTCCTCGATGAACTCTCCCTCCTCCATGGCCGGTTCTTCCTGCTCACATGCTTTATCTGCTCCCTGATTTCCTCCCTCGTGGTCGGCTGCACGCAGAGAGACTCTAAAGAAGCTTGTAAGTTCATTTGCTTTGGGGGTTTTTATACTTTACTGACATCTTGGTTTGGTTCTGGGGTTCTGTGATGCTTCTTGTGCCTTTTTTTTGTTGTGGGAAACTTGTATTATTATTACTATTCTTGTGAGGGTCCCTGGAGCTCCCTCTCTAGGCTCCCATTCCCGATTATATCTCCGGAAGTCTCCCAGACCATATAAATGTAATGAATCCAATCTCATTATCAATACAAACACCAATAATAATAACAATATAATGATCCCCCCCCTATATATATATATATATATATATATATATATGATGTATTAATTTAGTTAAATAATTAATCTCATGAAATCTTTATATACCTTTTTGAGGAACAGTAGATTCTATCTCACACCATGTATATATCAAGGAATGTCTGTATATAGTCAAAATGATACATATATTTATGATCTAAACCAGGGGTGCGCAAAGTTGGCGGTGTGAGATCCGCTGCAGGGGGCGCAGGTATTACAGAGGGCCCACGCGCTTCCCGAAGGCATTTAAATTAATGAGGGGGGAGCTGCAAGGCTTCTGTAAACCTCTCCTTACCTTGGTTCAGACGCTCCTGGTGACGCGTCGGAAAATTACGTTATTCCCAAGGTAAGTGGGGGGACAACCGGCAGGGGGCACATGGAAAAAAATACATTTAGAAAGTGTCTAGGGACACCATAACCCAAAACAACCTTCATAATATTTCTCCTGTGCTCAACAAATCTTTCTCTTAGGCTGAGTCCCCGGTGGTCACGGAGGCGCGCCACACACCACAGGCCTCTATGGAGTAGTCCCCAGTGGCTATGTGTGTGTGGGCGCGCAAAACGCTGTGACACATATACGCTAGCAGGGAAGACAAGAATGTTGTCTTCCTGTGCAGCGACGCGGTCATGTGGTCGGCATGCAGCCAATGGCATGGCAGATATGCCCTGACATGTTCACGCCCCTCATCATGGCCACACTCCCCTACAGACCGACGATCGCGGCTGTAGTCTCTGCACGCGCCGCAGGGAGGACTGGGGCCGTAGCCCTAGGGTCCTTTTTGTCCGCCCTATGTATTGGAGGCCATATATGCATGTCAACATATAAACTACATAGGCGGTGTGGCAGTTTATGTATTTTTTAATTGGAAAAACCTCGCCTTTTACTTTAGACTTAAATGCTTTGTTTTTTATTAACTATATGTTTGCATGTTAGGCAATTTGTGCGTCCGCATTTGTAGCAGCCCGCTGGATGCTCAGGGAGCCAGGTCTCTCTAATGCTAATGTTCTTTGACTGGTCAGTCTTGTCCTTCACCAATAGACTAGGTGCAAGGATATTTTTTAGATTTCTAGCTCGTTTATTAAGAAACCCGTGGTTATTTTCAATCTTATCACCCAAAACTGGGTCATTAAGAATAATGTCCCAATGCTTCTGAATGACTTTTTTGATATTGTTAGCAGCCCCATTAACTAGTGTGATGCCGACCCCAAGTTGCAGTCTCTCTTAGTCCCAGATTAAGGCAGGAAACTTAGTATTTCTCTCTACAGGGTTTATTTACAGTGTTAAATTATACACTAACATGCCCACCATCCCTTTAAGTCAAAACAAATCATAAAATAAACACCTACTCATCTTAGGAGACTAACTATACTTGTAGCTTCAGCCCTTACTAACTGGATGGACAGCTAAGCTGGTTACCACCTCAAAACATGCCCTGGCATTTGAAACAACATATACAGTCTCTGCACATATCAATATAGTTTTTCTCTTATCTGTTTCTCTTGGGGCTCCAGGTAGTTCCCTCTGGACCTGGCGAGGGTTCAGAGAATTCCTCCTCTGTAGTTCCAACTTTATGGATAGGACATCCCTGCATTAGCACTTCTCGCGCCCTTCATTCTTCCTTCAGGGATTCAAACCCAGGCAGTCCGAGTAGACACCGCGACCACCGTCAAGCGGGTCTAAGGAACTGTGCCAGCCTCTTCTTTAGCTGTGTAGCACTTTCTATCTCCCCCTTCTCTGGGGAAAAATTAGTCTCTCTCACTCAGCATGGCAGCAACCTGTGTCTGCCTTAAAAAACACTTCCCTGTTCATTCGGACCAGGCCGATTAGCTGAACCTGAGGGTAGCTTGTCCAGGGGAAATTAACTCCATGTGCACTGGAAAGTCCCCTAGCTGCCCTATTCCAACACCTAGTGGCAGTGATTGCATCACACTAGTCAGTTAACCAGCTCCACCTGGTTGATCAGAGGAGGGTAAAAAAAACCTGCTGGGGACAGACCAGAAGACTCCTTAGCACAGACACTGGGCTGACAGAGGAGATACAGTCTAAAGCACAAAGACTGTGGTGGGATCTGGACATCACTGACCTGAAGGGCCACCTGCGTTAAGGTACCGCTTGAGACTTTGTGGTGGTACAGTAGGTTGGTAAGGGGCTTTCCTCCCAGTCTTGCAGATAGGGACTGGGGAAGTAAGTTAGCCCTTACAAGGGATAGGTGTTTGTGTCTATTGTATATTTGTGTTTGCTGTGCATTGTTGAAGGAGACAGGCTAAAAGTCATGTTTTAATTTCACAAAACGGTCTCCTTGTGTGTACGTCTGCACCTGCCTCTTACAGAGGGGATATGATAACTGTATACATATACTGTATATTCAGGGTAAATACAAGGAGCTTTCAAAATAACTATTTGTGACTAGGGCAGTAGAAACGACACAGGGTCGTCCATCATGGTTGGAGGAAAGGAGATTTCACCAGCAACAAAGGAAAGGGTTTTTTACAGTAAGGGTGGTTAAAATGTGTAATTCATTACCCATGGAGACTGTGATGGCAGATACAATATATATCTTCAAGAAAAGTTGGACATCTTTGTAGAAATGAAAGGTATTCAGGGATATACCAAATCAGTGGCGTAGCTAGACATTTGCGGGCTCCTGGGCAGAACAAAATTCAGGGACCCGTTAATATTAATTCTGACTGCAATTTTTTCTCCCTCCCCCGTCCCCGATCCTCTATCTCATCATCCCTCCTCATCTATCCCCATCCCTCCTCGCCATCATCCCTCCTCATCATTTCTCCCCCTCCTCATTTCTCCCCCTCCTCATCATCATCTCTGCCCCTCCTCCCCATCTCTCCCCTCCTCCCCATCTCCTCTCTCCCCATCTCCTCTCCGCCCTCCCCTCTCCCCCATCCACTCTCCCCCATCCTCTCTCTCCATCCTCTCTCCCCTCCATCCTCTCTCCCCTCCATCCTCTCTCCCCTCCCTACCTCCCCCTCTCTACTCCCTCCCCTCCATCCCTCCCCTCCATCCTCTCAATCCTCCCCTCCCCTCCATCCTCTCAATCCTCCCTCCCCTCCATCCTCTCTCTCCCCCCCTTCATCCTCTCTCTCCTCCCTACTTCCCCCTCTCTCCTCTCTCCTCCCTCCCTCCCCTACATCCTCTCTCTCCTCCCTCCCTTACATCCTCTCTCTCCTCCCTCCCTTCCATCTTCTCCTCCCTACCTCCATCTTCTCTCTCCTCCCTCCCCTCCATCTTCTCTCTCCTCCCTACCTCCCCCCTCTCTCCTTCCTACCTCCCCCCTCCCTTCCTCCATTCTCTCTCCTCCCTTCCACCCCATCCTCTCCTCCCTTCCACCCCATCCTCTCTCCTCCCTCCCCCTATCCTCACTCTCCTCCCTCCCCTTCCATATATATACACACACACTACACCATATAAACACATACAAAACATGCAACATTTGTGTAACACACATACACACCATATACAAATACACATTTATATTCAACATATAAAAAAAACACTAAATATACAACATATATGTAGCGTATGTTCCCTCCCTCTGGGAGATCTTGGCCAGGCTACTGCAACGTGTAGTGCTGATTACCTGTGATGGTACAGGAGAGATGAGATGCCCGCGATGTTATTGGGGAAAGACAGGTCAAACCTCTGGGGATTCTTCTTATTCTTTACTCTTGGTGACAGTGCCTCCAGACATAGGGGGGGCTTCAGCAGTGCCGAAGGCGGTATCCGTTATGACAGTCCTTTACTCCCAATACCTTTCTCCACACAGACTACCGCGGAGCCAGAAGTATAAATAAGAATGATCTTTATTATAGCAGCCACTGCTGGTGTCGTTACAGCGTATGCTCCTGTTGATAAGGTAGATCCCTGGCTTCTGGATGGTACTGGCCTGCGGGTAATGGTGAGGCCTCTCTGGATTAGCTTCTTGTCTCGGCCCATGAGGGGCTGAGCACATGTCTCTCTCCCAGCCAGGAGGAGACAAGGAAAGTTCCTACCACATGAAGGGATAGTCACGAACTCTCTCTCACTGTGACTGAAGGTCTCACCCCTAAGGGGATGATCTTCAATCTATAATTTAGCTACTTCCTTCCTGAGGCTCAAGGAGGGAGGACCCAGTAACTGCACCACCATTGGCTATTCACAGATCTCCTTGTCACCACCACTCCTGTCACTCAGGAAGTCAGCTTGAGGAGCGGGAAAACCCCATAGGATAGCCTGCCACTGTATCTTACTAAAACTTACGTGACAGGGAAGTTAGAGAGATAGCTTGACCAGCCATGGCTATATATACATGCACCTAATGCATGAAACACACATATTGATTACAAATACACACACACAACCTATCAACAGACACGGAACCGGGAGATGTAGAGAGGAGCAGCTATGTAGTGCTAGACATTTGCGGGCCCCTGGGCAGAACAAAATTCAGGGACCCGTTAATATTAATTCTGACTGCAATTTTTTCTCCCTCCCCCGTCCCCGATCCTCTATCTCATCATCCCTCCTCATCTATCCCCATCCCTCCTCGCCATCATCCCTCCTCATCATTTCTCCCCCTCCTCATTTCTCCCCCTCCTCATCATCATCTCTGCCCCTCCTCCCCATCTCTCCCCTCCTCCCCATCTCCTCTCTCCCCATCTCCTCTCCGCCCTCCCCTCTCCCCCATCCACTCTCCCCCATCCTCTCTCTCCATCCTCTCTCCCCTCCATCCTCTCTCCCCTCCATCCTCTCTCCCCTCCCTACCTCCCCCTCTCTACTCCCTCCCCTCCATCCCCTCCATCCTCTCAATCCTCCCCTCCCCTCCATCCTCTCAATCCTCCCTCACCTCCATCCTCTCTCTCCCCCCCTTCATCCTCTCTCTCCTCCCTACTTCCCCCTCTCTCCTCTCTCCTCCCTCCCCTACATCCTCTCTCTCCTCCCTCCCCTACATCCTCTCTCTCCTCCCTCCCTTCCATCTTCTCCTCCCTACCTCCATCTTCTCTCTCCTCCCTCCCCTCCATCTTCTCTCTCCTCCCTTCCTCCCCCCTCTCTCCTTCCTACCTCCCCCCTCCCTTCCCCCATCCTCTCTCCTCCCTTCCACCCCATCCTCTCCTCCCTTCCACCCCATCCTCTCTCCTCCCTCCCCCTATTCTCACTCTCCTCCCTCCCCTTCCATATATATACACACACACTACACCATATAAACACATACAAAACATGCAACATTTGTGTAACACACATACACACCATATACAAATACACATTTATATTCAACATATAAAAAAAACACTAAATATACAACATATATGTAGCGTATGTTCCCTCCCTCTGGGAGATCTTGGCCAGGCTACTGCAACGTGTAGTGCTGATTACCTGTGATGGTACAGGAGAGATGAGATGCCCGCGATGTTATTGGGGAAAGACAGGTCAAACCTCTGGGGATTCTTCTTATTCTTTACTCTTGGTGACAGTGCCTCCAGACATAGGGGGGGCTTCAGCAGTGCCGAAGGCGGTACCCGTTATGACAGTCCTTTACTCCCAATACCTTTCTCCACACAGACTACTGCGGAGCCAGAAGTATAAATGAGGATGATCTTTATTATAGCAGCCACTGCTGGTGTCGTTACAGCGTATGCTCCTGTTGATAAGGTAGATCCCTGGCTTCTGGATGGTACTGGCCTGCGGGTAATGGTGAGGCCTCTCTGGATTAGCTTCTTGTCTCGGCCCATGAGGGGCTGAGCACATGTCTCTCTCCCAGCCAGGAGGAGACAAGGAAAGTTCCTACCACATGAAGGGATAGTCTCGAACTCTCTCTCACTGTGACTGAAGGTCTCACCCCTAAGGGGATGAACTTCAATCTATAATTTAGCTACTTCCTTCCTGAGGCTCAAGGAGGGAGGACCCAGTAACTGCACCACCATTGGCTATTCACAGATCTCCTTGTCACCACCACTCCTGTCACTCAGGAAGTCAGCATGAGGAGCGGGAAAACCCCATAGGATAGCCTGCCACTGTATCTTACTAAAACTTACGTGACAGGGAAGTTAGAGAGATAGCTTGACCAGCCATGGCTATATATACATGCACCTAATGCATGAAACACACATATTGATTACAAATACACACACACAACCTATCAACAGACACGGAACCGGGAGATGTAGAGAGGAGCAGCTATGTAGTGCTCTGCAGCGCCACCTGCTGCCCAGAAGTGGTTAAGCAGCCCTGTTCTCCTCCTTCCTATTCCCTCCCGGCTACAGCTGTTCTGTGATCAGCTCCGCACTCCTCCTACCCGCCAAGCCTGTCTCTATCTGAACAGAGACAGATGGGACGACGACAGGGGGGGGAGAGCGGGTCCCCCAAGAGTGCAAGCTTTGCCCGGTTAATAGCTATGTCCCTGTACCAAATAATTAAATATGGGAAGGATGTTGATTCAGAGAGAAATCTGACTGCCGTTATTTGGCATCAGAAAGGAATTTATTCCCCCTATGAGACATCACTGGATAATGTTTCACTGGGTTTTTTGTTTGCCTTCCTCTGGATCAAAATATTATATTTGCAAATATAGGATATGTATCTGACTAAATTTAACATAGGTTGAACTTGATGGACATATGTCTTTTTTTCAACCTCGTCTACTATGCAAATATGTAACTGATAGTGTGATCTTTCGGCATAATAAATATTTAAGTACTTACTGTACACATTTGTTTACCTCCTCACACTCCTGTGACAGCTGGGAACTTCAGCTTGTTTCTTAACCTGTCAGCAGAACATAGACGTTAAACCAAGAAATGAATAAATTGGAAATCTACTTCATGGTGAAGCCTTACTGTACATAACTAAATGGACATTTTTCAAAATAAGTGATTTGTTTATTGCCCAATCTTTTATTTGTAATTATAAATGCACTTGACTATACATTAACATCCTGTTTCTTTTTTCTTTTTGTTCGGTTTCAAAAAACACAATCACTTGCTTGTACAGTGTACTTTGCAATATATTGCAGTTAGTGGTGGGCCACTCCAAAATGAGAGAGAGCTACATGTCAAGCTCACAGTATAGATTGTAGCATATATGCAAGAGTCTTTCTATTTTGTCTAATGGTATCATCAAGTTGCCTAGGTCTGTTATTATTTTCAATGGATAAAGGCCTAAAATGGAAACTATATCAAATGAGAAAGTTGAGTAAGAAAAAGTACACTTCAAAATAGATTGCTGCTTTAAGACAAGGGTTAATATTGACTATAACTCAACTGTACTATTCTAGTAAAGTCAGGTGCAGGCAGAAATACATTATATATGGCAGCACACACTGACAAAAGGCCTCAGCAGAGGCAGGTGTGGTGCACGGTAAAGAGTAAATAGTTAGTGTGTAAGGATCCCTAGAGATCCAATATACGGCACAGCACAAGTGATAATCACAAAAAGTGGTTTATTGGGTCCAAAATGCACACACATGCCTGTTGTTTCTTCTACTACCCCTGAAGAAGGTCCCCCTAGGGACCAAAATGTTGGGCATATGTGTGCATTTTGGACCCAATAAACCACTTTTTGTGATTATCTCTTGTGCTGTGCTGGCATATTCGATCTCTAGGTATCCTTACAGACTGTATATGCATGTGTATATGTATATATGTATATACAGTATGTATATATGTTGTGGGGAGAAACAGGACAGGTTACCTTAGTTCTTGCTTGGTGCAGCGCCTCCAGTCAGCATGGATCCTCTATGATGGCAGGGGATGACCCATACTGACACCTCTTCTTCTTTTAGCAGACAGTGAATCACATTTCTTTATATTTTCATTGGGTCTTTATTGCACGCAGATCACATAACAGAGCAATTACATTCTTCCCTTCTAGCTGTGCCCTGACTCGAGCTTTAGGCCCAGGTCCGGCCTGTTGGACCCTCCTCACATCTCTTTATGAGATGGAGGCCATGCTCACTCCACAGAGGGAGGAGAGAAAGACAAGGACCTCTCAGATAGACTCTCTGAGAGACAGGGACCCAGAATTTGGAAAGTGCCAATATTTATATCCTTTGGGGAGTGGCTGTAACTCTGACTCATAACAAGCCAGATCTGGATACTGATAGGCCCTCACATCCAGTGTGTGGTCCAATCGGTACCTACCCCTCAGGTTGGCACTCTCTGGCTGTTGCTAAGGCCCGCCCTTGGATACTGCTGTTACAATTCAAGGATGCAAAAGCACACAGGTCTTAGGAAGGAATTATCCCATCCACTGCCTGCACTTAACAGAGCTTACATTAGTGGGGCCCAGGAAAAGACATAGCTGCCAGGAGGCTATGCTATAGATATAATCTGAATATTAACTGTCCCAGGTGGTAACCAAAATGGAATGACTGGATTGATGGACTTATGGGAGGGTGACTTGTTTCTACATGATATGCAGTTAAACTAACCAGTCAAACAAATTATTTTTACATACAATTAAATTATTATTTTTTATTACCTGCCTCTCTCTGCCATCTCCACTCTCCCTTCCTTCCCCTGCCCGCTACCAAATCGGGGCAGGGGAAGGGAGAGTCTGTTTTACTAGGAAGTGGATGAAATATCTTGAGATCCAAGATGAATGGAAAACCAAAATGTAGGTTTTGCCTCTATATAGCCTCAGGCAAAAATCTGCTCATATTACTGAGGTTTGGGAGTGTTGGATTCCAATAATCCACGCTCTTATCTGATCATACATACAGTATATACTTTATATTGATGTAGTAGAAGGAATATTCTAGTATCTGTATTGGTCCATGAGAAGGATATTTTTGTCTTAAATTTCTGTACTCTTTAATGGACCACTGTTGACATAAATGCTGAAATTAATGCAGCTCAGTTCTGGGGGACCCCCTGCTTCTCATCATGGTACAAAAAAGGGAGTGGGAGGGTGGACTGCTGCTTTTAACATAAACATATATATTTTGTAAAACAAGTACAGTATAATTCCGATAATCCACTGCCTATTAGTTTGGAACGCCTGATAGTTCGGCACCTGACGAACTTACTCACTAGCCAGATGAGGTTCAGAAGCGGAGTTAGTCTTTTGCTGCTTTGCATTCTGGTCCGCCATTTTCCATTTTGCCAAACGTAATGTTGCCAAGTTGTGTTTATCACACTTTATCTTTATATTTTGAACCCATCCATCATATATAATGGCTTCTAACTTGAGCAGAGGTAACAGAGGCGGTCGCGGTGCAAAAAGAAAGCATGTAGCCGTGACAATATATGAGAAATTAGACATTATAAAACGGTTTGACAAAGGCGAGAATCGAAGTGTTGTTGTGAATGAGTTCAACATTGGATCATCAATAAGCTATAATCTTAAAACAAAAGTACCAATTGTGATCATTTGTAGCTGAATCAGATTCCACTAGAGGTGTTGATACACGACAAACTTTGAAAAAGCCTAAATTGTCTTAGATACTAGTTTGTATAAGTGGTTTACGGTTAAGCAGTCTGAAGGAAGGCAAATAACTGGGCCGATGCTAATTGAAAAAGCGAAGGAGTATCAGCATGAAATGCACATAACTGACCAGTGTACATTTTCTGAAGAATGGCTACTTAATTTTAAGGAATGTCATGTATTGTATGTCTTTATTTATATAGCGCCAAAAGTGTACTCAGCGCTTCACAGAATACAGTACAGGGAATTATAATTATAAATAAGTGCAGCAAAATCAGACAATAGGAAAGGAAATCCCTGCCCCGAAGAGCTTAGAATCTAAGAGGTTTAATGGGAAACTTACACAGAGACAGCAGGTGAGGGAGAAAGTGTTGTAGATGGCAGTGCTTGGTCACAATGGGTGATAGGAGTGACTGAGTGTGAGCCAATAGCCATGAGTGCAGGCTATTGGGATGCATGATTTGTGGGGTAAAATGTAAGGAAGGTCAGTGTTAAATGAAAAGGTTAACACCATTTACAGGGGAAGAGGTGGCAGGGAGGCATGAGTGAGATCAGTTGTGTATGTCTGGCTTCAGGCTTAGGGGAGATCCCCAGCAGCAGGAAGGAGTAGATAGAGGGTGTGACTAGAGGATTTGTGTGGGTGTTTTTTATTGAGGGGTAAAGAAGTTGTTGGGAGAGAGGTGTATAAATAATGGCAGAGTGGGGATGTTGTAGAGAACAGAAATGCGCACAAAGGAGTGAGGAAACGGTAAACAGAAAAATAAATAGGGAGGGCATAGTGAGATGAAGGAGGACAGATTTCCAAGGTACTGGAGGATAAAAGTGTACAAATAAATCACAGATGATAAAAGTTAATGTCTCACAGTGGCAAAGTTGTAATGCAGAGTCCAGATCTTCCTCCAATCTTCACCTCCAATTTCAACTCCAAAATTAACTCTTGCAGACACTTTAGATATGACACTTAACATGGGTCTCTTTTGATGTTACACAGCTATATGGCTCACAGCCAAGTTACACTGACTTAAGTACCCTACTCACATGCATTTGACTAACACTTAAGGGAGGGGTTTGTCTAATCAACTTACAGACATTCAAAATAGTTAATTAGATTATCATTTCTCTCTCAATTGATAGGAGTCGGCTCACAAACATACCCCAAAAGCCAATTAAATCTTAATTTCTCTGGTTGGTAGAATGCAGCTCAATGACACTTACCCCAAAAGCCAATTAAATCTTAATTTCTCTGGTTGGTAGAATGCAGCTCAATGACACATACCCCAAAAGCCAATTAAATCTTAATTTCTCTGGTTGGTAGAATGCAGCTCAATGACACATACCTGTTTGAAGAGATAAATCAGAATGTTAATCCAGATATTCAGAATGCATCCATGATTAAAGATAGAAATAAAACATCCAGAGATATGAACTCCAAAATTAACTCTTGTAGACACTTTTGATGTACACTTATGATGTGACGCTTTTGATGTTACACAGCCTTATGGCTCACAGCCATGCTCCAGTGGCATCCGTAAGCGTGATATTTACAGAGAGCAATGATCTGCCAATAGCGAGGCTGCAGAAAAGTGCAGCGATGTTTTCGATACTTTTAGTTGCGGAGCATAAATGATCGCCTTGCCAAATTTACAATGCTGATAAACTGGGGTCTTGTCGCGTTATTTGCCCGACAGCACTTTAGTTGGTGGAGCTGAAAAAACTGCACGTGGTTTCAAGATGAATAAGGATAGGTTCATTGTTCTTGTTTGTGGTAATGCTTCCGGTTCACATCAATTGAAACTTCTTGTGATTGGTAAATTCAAGAAGCCTAGGGCTTTTAAAGGGACCACACATTTTCCCGTTACCTATGATGCCCAAGCAAATGCTTGGATGAATGCAGAGCTCTTCAAAGATCTGTTTTTTTTTTTTTTTAAATCATTTTGTGCCTGCAGAAAAAAAAGAGAACGCGAGAAAACGAGGCTTGCATGATGCTAGCAAGGCTATTTTTTTATTAGATAATTGTAGGGCTCCTCCTGCGGCTTCAGAACTTATTTGTGGGAATATCTTTGCCACATATTGGCCAGCAAACGCCACATCATTGATACAGCCAATGGATCAAGGTGTGATTCAGAAGTTCAAGACTTAACTACAGGGGATATTTTGTGCATAAATTGGTTAACTCTAATTGCAGTGTTCAAGAGTTTCAGTCTTCATTCAATATTAATGATGCTATTTATGCTGCAGCTTTAGCATGGAAAGATGTAAAAAGTGTAACCCTGCGAAGAGCCTGGCAAAATTTATGGCCAAGTGTTACTTTTGGGGATTATTCTTCATACGAGGAAGAGTTTGAGGGATTCATGTTTTGGAACGCCCTTCCAATAACCTTTTGCCAATTATTGAAGATGCTCCTGGTGAGAATCTGGTCAGCAAACTTATAGAAGAGGAAGTGGGTTAATACAGATAACGACATCCCAGTGATGAACAAATAATTAAGTGTCATTAATCTGCATCAGGAAAAAATTATAAGAGGAGGACGAAGATTAAATGCAAATACACATGGTGTCGGGCTACAGAGTTTATTCAAAAGTTTGTTGCAATTGCAGAGTGTAATAGTCACTACAATGCCACAGAAGGAATGAACCTGCTTACAAGATTATTTATACGGAAAAAAGCAGCATCCACTAAGCAGGCAGATCTCAGAGACCTGTTTAAGAAGGCATCAAAGAAGATCTCTTCAACCCTTGTAACCCCTACTTATTCAACTTTCGCTACTCCTGATTCAATTATTGTTTCTGATGTTTTAGGATATGCCAATGGCTTCTTCTTCGGATGATGAAGCCAACATTGAAGATAACCCTGATGACCCATCCCCTGTAGCAAATGAAGCTACAGTACAATGGATTCATCAGATGATTAGTAGTACACCTATAGCATGTTTTTAGTGTATGTAACTATTCTTTAAGTTTAGTATGTGAATACTGTACAATAATCTGCTGCTCTCCATAACTTCTGACGTCATCTCTAAAATATTGGTGAGTAAAATACTGTATTTTAAGATATTGATTTATTAGTATTGTATTACAGTAGTTTTACAAAATTAAAGTTTATGTATGCTACTTCAATTACTGTACTTATAAATATGATACTACTGTATAACATGTAAAAAGGTGAAGATAAAGTGTCTTGGGGTACTGCTAGGAGTGACACCCAATAGTCCGGAATATCCAACAATCCACCATATAAAGCATTAGTAAGACCGCACCTTGAATATGGAGTATAGTTTTGGGCATCACACTTAATAAGAAAAATGTTATGGAACTAGAAAAAGTGCAGAGAAGAGCCACCAAATTAATAAAGGGGATGGATAATCTGATTTATGAGGAGAGGCTAACTAAATTTGATTTGTTTTCATTAGAAGAAGCGTCAGGGAGTAAGACCAAACTATATTTGAATAGGTTTTACCGACCCTATTGCACCATTATCAAAAGTATCTAATGTACCAAGCATCATGTGTATTATATGTAACCTGTGATTGTAACTACTGTACAGTACCTCAATGGAATGTTATAAAAACAAAAGAGATACCGGCGCCTTAAGAGTCCAATTGAGTGATAGTCCTGGGATTTCGAGACAGAAGGATGAGTATCCAAAAGGAGTAACTTAGTAATTCCTCGATCTTTAGGTGATCAGATGTAACTTCATCCGTGTGTAGTATGATATGAAAAGAGAAAAGAGAAAATATAGTGCAACACAGCTAACAAAAAATGCTCTGACACAGACCTACCAAACGATACAATACGAACAAGACTAACATGAGACACACAAGGGCAAAGCTGAAAGTAAAAGTTAGTTTAATACAACTCTAAAATAATATAAAATGAATGGACGAAGAACCCAGAGATCGCCAATCCGGTGGAGTAAAACCGAAGCGCTACTCACAGGATGGCTGCTGTATACAAGTAATGGATATCAGGTAAGGGATGGGATCAGTCCTCCTCTAGCTGGATAGGGTAGTTCACCGGCGTGTTCCTCCGTGTCCCGTGCTCCCCAAACCGGAAGTGACGTCACCGGATGTTCCGTCACCGGTGGGCGGGACTTTTGGGCGAAGATCCTTCCTACTACTGATCCAGAGCCTCAGCACTCCTCTCGTCAGATCGTCCAAATAGAATAACGAAAATACCCTACGCGTTTCATGCGCTTGCGCACACTTCCTCAGGGGATATGAGTCATGCCAGTGGTGCCTGGTATATATCCTTACGCAAAAAATCTGATTGGCCTGTCAATTAGGACATTCATAAAGCAACTTGGCTAACGTTGGTTAGAACCACTGACATTTGAACAGCCTTGCATGAAACAGAAAACAAAAGACAATAAACAACAAAAACCACAAAAAACATATACAATGAAAAACAACAACAACTTCCTTATAAATAATACATAAAAATATCGTGAATAGAATCATGACACATGTTGGCATGTAAAAAGATGCAAAGACGTAAAAAAAAAAAATTCAATGTCAGATATTTACAAAAAAGCTCCTAAATCAAAATCTATATTGAGGCCTCTGGGGGGAAAGTGTCTGTAATTCATAAATCCAGTATGCCTCACGTATAATGGATTGCTGTAGTCTATTCCCACCTCTTATATTGACTTGAATGGTCTCAAATGCCTGACACACCAGTCCTTTTGGATTTTTATTATGGTGTGTAAGGAAATGATGGGACACACTATGGGTAACTAATCCCTTTTTGATATTATATATATGCTCATATATTCGCCTTTGGAACGTTCTACCAGTTCTACCTACATATTTTAAGCCACAAGGGCATTTGAGTAAATATATGACATATACCGAATGACAATTAATAAATGATTTGATAGGGTAAACTTTCAAAGTGACATTAGATCTAAACGTCTTTGCATTACAGCTGTATGAACATGCCAAACATTTTGCACATTTAAAAAAACCTTTATCAGTCTTAGCTGTTTTTTGCTTGGAATAGTTGACTGGGCAGCATGGTTGATTTTAAATTTGTGGCCTTAGTGAATATAATAGTAGGTTTTGGGGGGAGGATTTCTGCTAGGGTACTATCCCTGAGTAGGATTGGCCAATATTTATTAATGGTGTGTCTAATCTTAGGTGCCATCTCATTATATTGTGTAATGAATGGCACCATCTGATGAGATGTATTTTTTCGATCTCTTTTCTTATATTTGAGTAACGTATCTCTTTCCAGACTATTTACCTGTTCCAATGCTTCATCTAAATGATTCTCAGGGTAATTTCTATCAACAAATATCTGCTTTAGTTCTTCAGCCTGAGACGCAAAAGTCTTATTGTCTGAACAATTGCATCTCAGGTGGACAAATTGACCCTTTGGAATGTTTCTTATCCATAATGGATTGTGCTGACTATCGGCCCTTAGATAGGTATTGGCATGCACTGGCTTGAAGAATGTTTTAGTGTGCAATGTGTTATTAGTGATGTAAATATGCAAATCTAAAAAATCAATGTGATCAGTGCTAGATTTAAAAATAAACTTAAGATTCCTATCATTGTGATTTAAATAAGTGAAAAAAGTGTCTAACTGTGTTTCACCGCCGGACCAGATGAATATCACATCATCAATGTAACATTTCCAGAGCACCAGGTTTGCCCCAAGAGGACAGTTGTTCCAGATGAAATCCTCTTCCCAACTGTCCATGAATAAATTAGCATAACTTGGGGCAAACCTGGTTCCCATGGCGGTTCCACACACCTGATTATAAAATTGAGAATTAAATGTAAAATAATTATGTGTCAAAATGTAATGGATACTGTCCACCAAAAATTGTTTTTTGGCTGATGAAAGATAAGATATTGACTCTAACTTGCGAGACACCGCTCTGCAGCCCAATTCATGGTCAATGACAGTGTATAATGATGAAACATCTGCCGTTACTAACTCATAATTGGGCTGCCACCTCAGTTCCCACAGTACTTGAAGTGTATGAGTCATGTCTCTCAAATAGGACCTACTACATGTTACAATTGGCTGAAGATGGTGGGCGATAAAATGTGATAATTTAGATGATAAAGATGAATTTCCTGAAATAATAGGTCTACCTGGTGGTGCTGGTATGTGCTTGTGTATTTTAAGTATAAAATAAAATAACGGAGTGTGTGTAATTGCCTCACTCTTTAAGACAATGCTAAGCAAAATTTCCAAGTCAGCCTTATATTGTTCCAAAGGGTCATTGAGAAGAGGGAGGTATGTGGCAATGTCTTCCAATAACCTATTGGATCTTGTACATAATAGCACCTGTCCATTACCACTATACCTCCCCCTTTATCAGCAGATTTTATTACTATCGACTCATTGTTTTCTAGTTTATGTAATGCTTATTTTTCTTGTATATTCATATTATCGCATTTAATTGTGTATGACCTACTAGAATGTTCTAGGTCCTTAGTGACCATCTCAACAAATGAGCTAACTAAATGCCCCTGAGCAAATCTAGGATAAAACGTAGATTTCTTTTTTAAACATTTCGGTGGGGTCAAGTCAGTTCTAACTTCTTTATTGCTACTGAAAGTCTGGTTAGAGATAGCATCCCTCACAAAATATTTTTTAAGGGCCAATTTCCTGGCGAATTTGTGAACATCAATGTATAGGTTAAAACTATTAGGTCCGCAAACTGGAGCAAAGGTAAGCCCCTTGCCCACTACGCGTTTTTCAATGTTGGCCAATGAATGCTGACTGAATACATTAGGGTATTTTGTTTTCCTGTTCACTCGATTTCTACTAGTACCCCCTCTTCTTCCTCTGACCCTGTTTTTCTCTTTATGTAGTTTAGAAATGGTATGGAATCCATATGAGGTTTTAGAATCTCCACTTCTGGAAAGATATGATCCCATTCTTTCCTCCATTCTAAAAAAGAGAAATTTGTTTTATTCCCAGGAGTGGGTGAGGGTGTATATGAAACACTTTCTGCCTCACTCTCTGATTCTATCTCAGTAAGAACAGTATATCTGTTGTTAGTGATAATGGGCGCTTGTTGCGATTTAATTGACGCATCATAGGGTTCCTTTGCTTTTTTCTGTTGAAGATAAAGGTTTTTATCATGTGTAGGTAACATTGTCTGAGTAATCGGGGTCGGGATTAAGATGTTATTACTTGGTCTTTTTGGCCCAAGATTAATCCCATTAGAAGCTTGTTTACCCCTATAAGCCTTTTTCACCTGTCAATAAATTTTCTTGTTTAGACTTGTTTAGACTTAGTTTTTTTTGTCTGGCTTTCTTTGGATTTTTTATTCCAATTTAGTTGGCATCCTGTGTCGTTGTCATTTTTATCCCTAAAAAACTTTCTTTGCTTGTTTTGGACTATTTCTAATTCCATTTGGTCCAATCTTATTTTAATGGTGGGCTCTAGTACAAGCAATTCTCTATTTTCTTTGAAAGGATCAAGTTTGTTTTGCATGTCTAAAATCTGTTCATCTAACTGGATTAAAGATTTTTTGCAATGATATATTAATAATTTCATTAAAGAGAATGAGCATAGATCTAAAGTTTTGTTCCATTCTTTCATAAATGTAGTATTATGTGTATCAGTCGTGGGCGCCTTTAAAATCCTCAAACCTCTAGGAATGCGATGATTTTCCAAATATTTGCTCAGTGTGGTAACCTTCCACCATTGTCTACTTTCTATGGTGAGTGTTTTTTCCAATTGAGCTAATATTGGATGAAAATCAGCCGTGGTATTATCAGTAACATGTATAGAATTTGGATCGTTAAAGATATGATCAATATTGACATTTCTACGTGATCTCAAAGCAAATAAGGAACTCATTATAAAAACGTGAAACTAAACTAGTATGTGTTACAAGTGGTTAAATGATGAATTAAATCGTAAATAAGCAGCTTACATCAATGGAATGCTATGTCTAATTGAAATGCCCCGAATAAAAAAGAATTTATAAAAAAAGAAAAAAAAAGAGGCATCTAAGAGGGGATATGATAACTATAGGCAAATATATTCGGGACAATACAAGTCGCTTTCAAAAGAACTATTCATCCTGAGGGCAGTGCAAAGGACTCTGGGCCATCCCTTACGGTTGGAGGGAAAGAGATTTTACCAGCAACAAAGGAAAGGGTTCTTTACAGTAAGGGCAGTTAAAATGTGGAATGCATTACACATGGAGGCTGTGTGTAACGCGTAGCTCAACACAAACGAAGCGCGACCGCGGTGCTGAGGTAGGGAATTGAGTAACGCCAACCCACAGCCACGCGGGCGCGCCTAGGATGTAGATTGGTCGTGCAAGCCAGGTCAGGAGTATAGATGTGAGAGTAGTAGAGGGTACTTGCCAGATCAGGATTGGAGAGTATCGGGTCGTCGGGGTACGTAGCCAGGTTCAGGATTGGAGAGTAGCGGATTGTCAGGGTGCGTAGCCAGGTTCAGAATTGGAGACTGGAGGAAGGTAGGTATAAATTCAGATCAGGAGGAGAGAGGTGCGGAGTCCAAGGTATGTAGCAGGGTCAGGCAGCAGCAGGATCAGCAGGCATGGCAACAAGGCAAGGCAGGAGATAAAGGAACAGGATGTGGCAGACACAGCGTCACTCAAGACTATGCTCAGCAATGAGTGTCTGGAGCAAGAGGGTATATATATAGGGAGATCCTCCAATGAAAAGCCAGGGCGGAACCAGGAAACCGAATCCTATAGGCTGCTGGTGCACACAGGTGTGCCCTATGATGCAGGAATGGAGGCAGGGCCGAGCGCACGCCGACCCGCTGGTGTCACTGAGGTCAGGGGGCGGAGACCAGGGCGTAAGTCACTCCCACGCCGGTCCGGTCCGTCACCAGGACAGGGGCGGAGACTGGGGCGTGAGTCAGAGGGGAGGCTGGATGAGCGCACGCGCCGGAGCGGGGAGCGGAGGTGGAGCCCACGGGCGGGCAGACAGGCTGCGCAAGGTCCGGGTGCGCGTAACAGGGTCGAGAGACCGCGCGTCCTGGGTGTCCGTGGCAGCAGGTGTTTCCAGGTGAGGAAACGTTCTCCAGCATAATGGCGGATCCTCACACTGTGATGGCAGATACAGTACAATAGATATCTTCAAAAACAGTTGCACATCTTTGTAGAAAGGATCGGTTTACAGGGATATACCAAATAAGTAACAAGGGAATGATGTTGATCCAGGGAAAAATCTGCCAATATTTAGTCAGGAAGGAATTTTTTTCCCCTTATAAGATATTAGAGGATATTTCCCTGGGTTTTTTGTTTTTCTTCCTCTGGATCAAAATACTGTAAATACAAAATATAGGATAAGTATCTGTCATCTAAATTTAGCATAGGTTGAGCTTAATGGACATGTCTTTTTTTCAACCTCATCTACTATGTAACAGGGTTTTTTTCCCTGTAAAAGACAAATTCTTGTAGACTCGAGCAATTCTTAATGTATTCATCTACTGTATATGAACGTGAGGCACACCATACGAATAATAAGACAACACAAGCTAACTATTAGAACGGGAATAAGACATACCAACATAGTCCCCTAATTATTTTAGGTAAGAATAATTTTTTTTGACGCCATGCACTCTTTCAATTCAATTTAAAAATAAAAAAAATCTTTATACGTAGCCTCCGTTTCTAAAATATAGTATTATGTAGTGCATTATAATATAATTCATGTGTTGCGCCGAGGGCAACTCCTGGGTTAATGTTCTCATTGCAGAATTATCTTGTATGCAATACATAGGGGGCTTTTTCCTGAAGTGATGTCTGAAAGACATGTAATTGGGCACCAGAGTGCCACTTTGTTATATATATATATATAAGGCTCTACATCTCCTGTATCATTCTGTTTTCCTGAATTGGAGAAAGCTACATGCTAAAAATGAGGACAATGCTTATGTTTTTATACCTGACAATTACATACATACAGTACTGCCCTTGTGGGAGTATGTATTTCACCCGTGTCTGTCAATTTGTTTCTAAGGGAAATGGCAGGTCTACAATCAGTGTATTTTAATATAAAAAAAAGTTTGATGGGAAATTTCTTAAAATAACCTTATTTCGTGACATTTCATTTTCTGAGCTCTAATGAGTTCTTTGCAGAAGGATGCAATATGCACGGCTCCATGCACAAGCAATCATCTGGCTTCCATTCTTATGACGCAATGTGAAAATAGAAAGATAAAAATGGTCTGTGTGACACTTATGACTGCATTGGGAGATATATATATATATATATATATATATATATATATATATATATATATATATACATATATAAATATATATATATATATATACTGTATATATATATATATATATATATATATATATATATATATATATATATATATATATATATATATATATATATATATATATATATATATAGGCAGTACTTATTGCAATTCATTTTAATAAATATAATTAACCCATGCATAAAGGCCATTGCAGGTCTGGTACACCTTACTTAAAATAAACATGTTTTATAATCTAAGGTAATGGCAAACATATTAATATACAGTACATTCCTCAGTTGCAGAAGTGTAAGAAATAATACTTCGGTGTATATATAAATTTACTTTATAATACTCTTGTTGCCCTTTAACTCCTCGTCTATTTGTTTCTGGTATGACTCATTTGGAAAACTAGTTGAAGAGCATGGATGTATGGCAGACGTGCTCAGTCTTTAGGTATCTTGGATCTACTTTTGCCTGCCTCATCCTGACGCGATACCACCACTGCACACCAATATCTTTTCTTTATTAATGCAAAATACATTAGGACGGAATATTAAGGTATTCTTCGCTCTTACATTATTAAACAGACGTAGATGCTTCATGGGGAGCTGGGGGCAAGAGGCATAGGGATGTATCAGGGCGCAGAACTTGTATTGCTAGTACAATCACACAGTGGGTGACGGGAGAATCATGCAAGGGGGTATCAGTGGGGACATGGGGGGATCGCACAAGAGGGGGAGTACAGGGAGAAACACACGAGGACAGGGGCACAGGGGGGAATTGCACAAAGGAGTTACAGAGGTAATCACAGGAGGGACACAGGGCCAGAGGAGTATCAGGGGGCACTACCATTGGTGAATGAAGCAGAAAGAGAGAGGGGAGGGGGGGCAGTGGGTGCAGGAGAGCGAGAAGGGCCAGTAGGTGCAGCAGGGAAAAGGACAGTGGGTGCGGGGGAGGGGGGATAGTGGGTGCAGGAGGCAGGGAGATAGGGGCAGTGGTTGCAGGAGGGACGGAGAGAGAGGATCTCTGGGTGCAGGAGGGAGAGGGTACAGGAGGAGAGCAGAGGGGAAGTGGTTGTATGATTTTTTTTATCAATGATCTTGTCACTTGCTGCTGCTTTCATTAGCTGATCCACTTTACCTGTAGGGTCATTGCCTAGTTTTTTAGAACAGGTTTTATTTTTTCAACATTTATTCACCATATTTGCATATTGTGTCTTTTGTAAAAGGACAATGTTACCTCCTTTATCTGAGGATAGTGATAGATACCTGGGGCTGAAGGAGCGGCTCAGTGAGTAAAGACACTGACTCTGATAACGATGGCACTGAGTTTGAAGCAGCAGTTCAATTCCTGGTGCTGGCTCCTTGTGGTCTTGGGCAAATCGCATCGTCTCCCTGTGCCTCAGGCACTAAAACGTAGATTGTAAACTCATCTGGGCAGGGGACGGTGTCTGTAAAATGCCTGTGTGCTGCGTTACCGCGCACTGTACTGTAATAGCGAAGCGCTTTTGAGTTAATTGGGAGAAAAGCGCTATATGAATGAAAGTTGTTGTTGTTGTTATTATTACCCTGCAGTTTCCCAGATGACAGCTTTATAATGGTCCGTGACCCTACATTTTGTATTGTCTCATATCCATTTTTTGACCTTGTATGCATTCAACAAGCTCCTCACCCCTACCACATGCAGCACTTATCACCTGAGATCAAACTCCAAAAGACTATTCATGGTCCCAAGGCTCAACAAAGTATCCGGACGTTCCTCCTTCTCCTTCCGTGCACCCCAAAACTGGAACAACCTACCAGAGACTCTCATATCCACCACCACCTTAAGTTCTTTCAAATCTAAGGCTGTCTCACACTTTAATCTGGTCTGTAACTGTTTCATACGCCCATAATATATATTTTCTTTAACTGTGCACGCAACGTCTTGTATATAATGTATACCTTGTTCATTTATGTAACTGTACTTGTAACCATGTATTATTTGTTTTACTCTGTGCCCAGGACATACTTGAAAACGAGAGGTAACTCTCAATGTATTACTTCCTGGTAAAATATTTTATAAATAAATAAATAATTCAATGTGTCATCCACCCTCTGTTCCCTTGAGTTTCTGATGGTGGAAAATATTCCCACATTATGGTACGGTTCCCCCCTCTTCTTCCTTCATATCTATTGCCCGTGTTCCCTCTGTTAGATAGTAAATATTGCTAATGTCTTTATCCTTTGAGGGAACTGTAACTGAGCTATCTGAGGGACTGGAGTCCTTTGTATATGTATATGATTGCTTTCTATCCCATCTGTTATCATTTGCTGCAAAGGGTTTTTCTATTCGGCCACTTACACACTCTCTTCCTCTGATGGCCCTTGCAGTCCTGGTTGTGTTTACCTTTTTTTCCTCTCCATAATGATATAATTTCCATTGTTTATTTGTCCCTGTCTCAGGCAGTCCCGTACATGACAGAAGGTGACTATTGTACATCAGATAGACGCACCGAGCATGGCGGCACACACTGCAAAACCACCAAGTCCATCACTTGGTATGATTTAGCACAGTTATGACCTTGCATAAAAACATTCAGATGAACCTTTTACTTAAGTGGGGAATAGCCTGCCTTTAGCTTGCCCACTTCTGGGTGACGGCACTCTGCGTCCTGCAGTGTTGTGAGAGGGTAGGGGGAATATGTTAGTCACAAGAGCACTGTCTTTGAACTGGATAAAGTCAATTGGCAACCAGCGCAAGCTCTTTTTATGACAATGAGCAAGTCACGGTTCCTTTACCGCTTAAAAGCAGAGATTGATGAGGCGCATGCGCGATGGCAGAGAGAATGGATGCGTGATCCCATTGCTCTGTGCCCCGCTCAGAATCCAATGACATAAAACAACCTTTATTTTTCGAGAAAAAACGGGACATTATCTTCTAACACTCTGCTAACCCACCGAGATGGCGAAGCGACAAGCCAAAACCCCGAAATCAAAGGGGCTCCCGCAGTATTTCCCCAGCACCAGAAACAGCGCGGCTGCGGCAGTAATGGCGCCAAGCTCGAATCAGGGCTCTGATTCAGAACGGGAGGGAGAGATGGAGGACGGAGCAAATCCAGAACACCAGCCAGTTCGGCTCTGCGATTTCAATCGCCTCTATACAGATCTCAAAACCCTCCTTCAGGCAGAAATAAAAGAGATGGGGAGGGAGATTGGGAGCCTGGGGGAGCGCACGGGACAATTGGAGACCCAGCTAGATGTAACATCCACGGCCGCCAAACGTAACACTAAAAAAGTAACGGAGATGCTGACTCAAATCACCGACCTGCAGGAAAAACAAGAGGACGCTGAGAACCGCGAAAGGCGGAATAATATCAGGATCCGGGGGGTCCCCGAAGATGCAGGGGAGTGTGAGGAATTCGTGTTGAGATGGCTGGGAGAACTGCTGCCAGACGTCCCCAAAGAGCGGCTAGAAATGGACCGCTGCCACAGGGCCCTGAGAACGAGGCCCATGCAGTCTGAGCAGCCGCGCGACATTATTGCACGTCTGCATTATTATAAGACCAGGGAGGCTATCTTACGGAGAGCCCGGGAGATACCGTCGGTGGAATTCGAGGGGGTAAAGCTACTTATCTTCCAAGACCTGTCCCCCCTGACCTTGCTGCGCCGAAGGGCCCTTACACCAATCACTAAGGTGTTGAGAGACCACAATGTTCGCTACAGATGGACATTTCCATTCGGGCTGTCCGTCAGTAAAAATGTAAGAGCCCACTACATGAAAGAGTTGGGAGAGGCTTTCCTCCAAAAGTTGGGGCTCAAAGGGGCACCAGCGGCACCGGAGGAGGCGGAGGAGACCCCAGGTCCCAGCTGGGCAATGGCGGGTCAGTCTCCCCGACCTCCACGTTCCAGAAGTTGAACCTCTCCAAAGATATGGTTCAGTTTATCCCAAGTTGTAAGGGTACCAAGTTTATCAGTTCCCAGTTAAATTCACCTGGTTCTATATTCCAGGCATGTGTCCCCGTTACTGATCAGGTATTCGCATCAAGATCCCCTCCGGTAGGAGAAAAACAAAAAAGCCTCGTTTGCCCACCTGAAAGAGACTCTGTACTTACCTGGGCAAGGACAGTTGAAGGCCCAAAGATGGCGACGTACACGAGGCAGGAGAAGCATCCAGCCTGGAACGCAGGAGCAGGAAACTACCATCAGCCAGGAAGAGAGATCACACACATCCGTCCAGGTCGAGCGACGATCCCAAAATGGCGGCGGACGGATGTTCGGGCGCTGAAACCGGAAAGGAGCGAGCGGCCATCTTGCAGGTGGCAAAGGAACGATCCGGATATCGCGAGGAAGTGACACGCGTCACACGAGAGGCCCGGAGCAGCGGGATATTCAAACATACTTACGCGCCGCGGCTATAGGCAGAATGGCAGCAGAGCACGGCAGCGGTGACCCTATCCCCACTCCTCAGAAAGAAAAGAGGATGTAGAGGCTGTAGGAGGCGGGTAGGGGGCAAGTAGTTAGAAAAAGACAGAGGGCCTATAAGGTTGAGGATGGCGACAAGGGCAGAGTATAGGAGGAGGGGGGGTAACCCCTAAGACTGGGGCAAAAGGAGGCAAGCTGAAGGGCTAGAGCAGTAGGTATAAGTAAGTAAGGAGAAGGCGAAAGGGAAGTGATAATAGTGGGAGGACAAAGGGAAGTAGCAGGAATGAGAGAGGTATGGTGTAGGAGGATAAGGGGAGCAGAGGAGGTAAGAGATGAAGGCAAAAGCGAGGGTACAAAGAGGAGTGTGTATGTTACGGAAAGTAAAGAGTAAGTAAGAGAAAGTAGAAGCGAGTTGAGCAGGTTAAGCGGGTCAAGCAAGTTAGAAGAGGGGAAGGCATAATGAATAGACAGAGAGCACACCATAGAAGGTATACTAGGATGAGGGTAAGGGGATGAGGCCACCCAAGTGAATATGGAAGCATAGAATGGGGACTAGTGCAGCGGAAACAGGTGCCCGGGATAACATCAAACATAGGTGTTGGTAGATATAGGATATAAAGGTTAAGGTTAGACCGTTGATATAGGAGCGGGGTGGGAGCTGAGGGATCTCAGCCTGCTCTGCGGTCCACATGGGCCAGGGGCTGGGAGGGGGTAGTCCCAGCGAAGTCCTTTGGGAGGGAGGGGGATTAAGAGGCGAAGTGTCATCAGACGGAGTCCCGGGGCAGGGGCCCAATCCCCAAAGGCATTGGTCTCTGAGCCAAGTTGGCAGGGCCACAGCTCGGAGGTCATTAAATGTTTATTGTTATATGTGTGTCACCCCCCATGTTTTCCTGCTGTCTCCCCCCAACCCACAGGACCCACCATTCGAGGATCAGCGCGAGCGCCACAGGAAGGAGACTGTCGTACTTCGGTCAAGGCTATCGGCGAAGCACACAACACTACTGTCCCATGTTGCAGGTTCTATTCAACCCCGAGATGAGTAACGATCTGACCCTCATTTCCCATAATGTCAAGGGATTTAATAACCCAATAAAGCGTAGAATTGCCTTCCGGGATTATATACGTAGAAAGGCGGATATAGTGTTTGTCCAGGAAACTCATTTCTCTAAATCTAACTATCCCAAATACCTGGACAGACACTATAGGACCATTTTTATGTCCTCGGCGACAGTAAAGAAAAGGGGGGTAGCGATATTTGTGCATCGAAGAGTGCCCTTCCAAGTGGTTAAATCATATAAAGACTCAGACGGAAGATATGTTATAGTCACAGGCACAATTAATAACAAGGAGGTCACATTAAGCTCAATATATGCCCCCTGCGAACAGGCCCCGCAATTCTTTACGGCATTTTTCAATAAACTACACAAAGTGGCAATAGGTTGTATATTCCTCGCTGGCGACATGAACCGCACCCTAGACCCAGACCTGGATAGATGCACGGGGACTAACTTACCACAGAAACAGGACGTACTAACCATACTTCAAGGGCTACACGATTGTCACTTACTTGACATCTGGAGGGAAAAACATCCCACGGAGAGAACATACACTTTTTACTCACACCCCCACAACAGATACAGTAGGATAGATTACTTCCTGGTGTCTAAGAAAGCGGTCCCCATGGTCACCCATACTGGGATCCATGATATTTCATGGTCGGACCATGCACCGATTGAGCTGCGGTGTGCTCTGCAGCCTCTGGACAGACCGGGGGCGAACTGGAAATTAAACGAGCTGCTGTTAAAAAACCCAATATCGGAGCGGGCGATAGGAGATAAAATCAAGGAATATTTTGATATCAACACGGGGAGTGTATCTTCCCACTCGACACTCTGGGAAGCCCATAAGGCAACCATGAGGGGTCTTCTAATGAATTTAGCAGCACAATCCAAACGAGCTAAGGAGTCCCAGATAAAAGACCTGCGAGGGAGACTAGCACACCTCTCCGCATGTCATAGTCTAAATAAACAGAGCGCTACCCTAAAGGAACTCTCTGACACCAAAACTAAACTCAATTTGTTGCTAAACTCCAGAGCCGAGAGGGAGTTGGCCTGGTCCAAGCGTAAGTTTTACGACAAAGCCAACAAACCAGATACCTTACTTGCCAATAAATTACGTAACAAACTCCCTAATTATAGTATTTCCTCTATCCGCACCAAGGGGGGGGACCTTACCTCCGATCCCAGAAGAATTGTTGAGGAATTTAAAAAATTCTACGAAGTTCTCTATGATGGAGATAAGGTCAGCCACACACAGAAAATAGAGGAAAAAACCCAGAAATTCCTAAAAGAGGCGCGCCTTCCCAAATTGAGCAGGGCAGAAAAGGAGGCACTACAGGGTGACTTTACGTTCGAGGAACTATCAGAGGTTATAAAGGCCCTTAAGCCAGCTAAAGCTCCGGGACCAGATGGTTTTTCAAATTTATATTACAAAAAATACCTTAAAATATTAGCGCCACAACTATTAAAACTATTTAACGAGATCTTAGCGGGGGGCGCCTTTCCATCCCAGATGCTCCAGGCCTCAATCTCCCTGATCCATAAGCCTGGCAAGGACCCGGTAGACTGTAAGAGCTACCGGCCCATATCCCTGATCAATTCCGATGTGAAAATATTTTCTAAACTCATAGCTAACAGGGTGGGCATTGTCCTGCCTGGGCTAATCCATCCGGATCAGGTGGGATTTATTGGAGGAAGGCAGGCGGCAGACAACACGAGACGGATCATTGATTTGATCGATCTGGCCAATAGAAAGAATATCCCGTCTATGCTGTTGAGTCTGGATGCCGAGAAGGCCTTCGATAGGATTGACTGGTCCTATCTGAGGGCAGTACTAGGAGCGTTTGGGTTCGAGGGACGCCTCCTAGAAGCCATCTTAGCCCTGTATAAAGTCCCCACAGCTAGGGTGCGCCACCAGGGCTTCCCATCGGAGCAATTCAACATCTGTAGCGGGACGCGACAGGGGTGCCCCCTGTCCCCTTTACTATTTGCATTATGTATAGAACCCCTGGCGGCCCATATTCGCCTAAGCCCAGATATAACAGGGATAGACGTAGGGGACCAACCCCACAAAGTGGCATTATACGCTGATGACGTTATACTGACCCTGTCGAGACCGCTCACTTCCCTGCCCAATGTCTTTGAGATTCTGGGTGCATTTAGCCTCATCTCCGGGTTTAAAATTAACCAGACAAAGTCTGAAGCCCTAAATATTAATCTCCCGCGCCCAATGGAGAAATTAATCGAACTAAATTTTAACTTTAAATGGCAAGCCTCCTCAATCAAATACTTAGGTATCCAAATTACCAAGACATATGACTCATTATACAAAGCTAATTATCCCAAATTATTTCAAGCTTTAAGGGAGGATATGAGGGTGTGGGCGGGGTTTGGAATTTCTTGGTTTGGAAGAATTCATAGCATTAAGATGAATCTTCTGCCAAGGGTGCTTTACCTGTTCCAGGCCCTGCCAATACCATTGGTGCGGGCAGATATCCTCGCCTTACAGTCAAAGATCATGAAATTCATTTGGCACAAGAAGAGTCCAAGAATTGCTAAGAGTATATTAACTAGACCCACGATTAGAGGAGGACTAGCGGTACCTTGTTTGATGGCATATTACAAAGCAGCTAGATTGGGTCAGATCGTCCAGTGGCACCTGGACCCGTCCCTGCGGAGATGGGTGGCACTGGAGAAAACCTGCTGTGCTCCAATTGAGCTGTATAATTTAATTTGGCTGCCAAAACGCTGCGACAACACGGTGGGGATGCTGCTACGGACCATGGTGAACTCTCTGGCGGTGTGGAGGAGTTCCAAATTTAAACATAAACTAACGACAAAACACTCCTTGATGACCCCGCTATTCGATAACCCAGATTTCGCCCCGGGGATGGCCGGAGAGCGGCACTTTAAAATTTGGATACAGTCGGGATATAAGCGACTAATGAATCTGAAGGGGCCTCAGTATATTAAAACATTCGAACACGTCAAATCAGAAAAAGGCCTTCCAAACACGGAATTATTCCGCTACCTTCAGATAAGAGCATTCTATAATGAATTTCCAATTAGACCAGCCAGGACCAATTTCGAGCAGCTGTGTTCTAGAGCCACGGACACACGGGGACTCACCTCTAGATTATACCGGGAAGTGATCTGTCCAAGTGGACCTGACGCCGACAAACTGAACTACATGACTAAATGGGAGACAGACCTAGGGGAGACTTTAGAGGACAAAGACTGGGAGTGGATCCTACAGGCGGCAGCCAAAAGCTCCATATGCTCTACGTTAAAAGAGAACGCATATAAGGTCATGATGCGCTGGTATCATACCCCATTACGTTTATCTAAATTTGTCGGCGGTTATTCCCCGCTCTGCCCAAAACAGTGCGGGGAAGCAGCAGACCTAGTCCACATGCTGTGGTCCTGCCCGAAGGTACTTCCGATTTGGGAGAGCATTAGAGCTTGGACACAAAGTATCCTCGATTTAGAGGTCCCCCTGGACCCGTGGCTGTTCTTACTGGGCAGGCGGGCTCAGGGGCTGTCGAAAACGGCACACAAACTGGTGGCACATATGGCCACAGCCACACGGTGCGAGATCGCAGCATTGTGGATACAGCAAGATCTTCCAGTCATTTCTAAAATTCGAAACAGATTGTGGCAAGTTTGCCAGATGGAACAGTTGACTAGCTGGGTCAATGACTCTGGCCGAAATTTTTTAAAAGTATGGGAGCCATGGCTCACCCAATCCGACATCCCCGGGGTAGATGCCAGCACGATTTTGCTATAATACACACAAGTGCGTTCTCTGGTGACGGAGCGGAACATACTATAACATAGGCACATGACAGGTAGGATCCCCCCCCGACTATTCGAATTGGAACCAAGAGGTGGAGTCGTCAGGAGCCACGGAGAAGGACGCCTTACAGACCGACAGCAGATCTTCCACTACCAAAGAAAAGGGTGGCAGTCCATTCCCTTCCCCCCTCCCCCCTCCCCCCTCCCCCCTCCTCTCCTTTTCCCCCCTTTGGTGTTTTTTCCTCTGTTGTCTAGTCTCTGGTCCAGTAAGTCAGGTTTGTCTAGTCTTGTGAGTGTATGTTGTTAGTCCCTCGTTGCTCTTGAGTGACTTTACCCTCGATAGTGAGAAGGAAAAGGGTAAACCTCGGGGGGTTTCAAATCGTTTACAATGGGATGTGGCATAATGTTTTTGATGTGAAACCCAATAAAAATTTTGAAGTTGAAAAAAAAAAAAAAGCAGAGATTGATAAAACCGTGTCAAAAGTGGAACAATTGGCCTCACTCACAACAGGGGCTATTACTGCACATTCACTAGGGCGGTAATGACCAGGCTATTACCAGTGATTGAGGTCCAACTATGGAATGAATCTGTAGCCCTGTGCTATCTGTCTTCAGCGTGTCATGTATTTTATTTTGTTTGCTTTGCAATTCTATTTTTATAAAGAAGGGGGCGATTAGTAATTGCCGCAGCTTTGTTTGGCGCTACAATAAAATATTCAGTAGTGTGGTCAAGGGGTGTCACGCGTCTCACTGTTACTGCAAACAGCTGTGTTTACTAGTTGGCACATTTTTTCTCCATTCTTATTGTCAGATATTGTATGTTTCTTGAGGTCTGTAATTAGAATTAATTGCACTTCTTCCTACAGATAGAAGTGCTGCAAGAATAGAATATGGAAGAATATGTTCATGCATGTGCCTCTGTTATCTCTGCCTACACACATCATGTCTGTACATCTATATTTAGTAAAAGGATAAGTGAGGTCTCACTGGGTGGTGTTTTAAAGGTGCAGTGTGCGACTGGATGGAAAAAACAAAAACATATTTTCGTGTTTTGTGTACCTTAAATAAGTTATGGTGGGTAAAAAAAGTGACAAAAACCCTCCACCATAAAACATAAACAAATGCTAATATCACTTGTGAGCACATTCACACACACACACACACACACACACACACACACACACACACACACACACACACACACACACACACACACACACACACACACATACACACTGTCCCTCGCTCTCACACACACACACTGTCCCTCGTTCACACACACACTGTCCCTCCCTCGCTCACACACTGTCCCTCGCTCACACACACACACACTGTCCCTCACACACACTGTCCCTCGCTCACACACACACTGTCCCTCACTCACACACACACACACTGTCCCTCGCTCTCTCACACACACACACACACACAGTCCATCGCACACACACACACACTGTCCCTCGCTCTCACACACACTGTCCTTCGCTCTAACACACACACTCCCTCGCTCTCACACACACACATACACACACACAGTCCCACACACACACACACACACACACTGTCCCTCGCTCTCTCTCACATATACACACACACACACTGTCCCTCGCTCTCTCACACACACATACTGTCCCTCGCTCTCACACACACACACACACACACACACACACACACACTGTCCCTCGCTCTCTCTCACACACACACACACACTGTCCCTCGCTCTCTCACACACACACTGTCCCTCGCTCTCTCTCTCTCACACACACACACACTGTCCCTTGCTCTCACACACACACTGTCCCTCGCTCTCACACACACACACACACACTGTCCCTCGCTCTCTCTCTCACACACACACACACACACACTGTCGCTCGCTCTCATCCACACACACTGTCGCTCGCTCTCACCCACACACACTGTCCCTCGCTCTCACACACACAAACTGTCCCTCGCTCTCTCACACACACACACACACACTGTCCCTCGCTCTCACACACACACACTCCCTCGCGCACACACACACACACACACACACACACACACACACACACACACACACACACACACATACACACTGTCCCTCGCTCTCACACACACACACTGTCCCTCGTTCACACACACACTGTCCCTCGTTCACACACACACTGTCCCTCCCTCGCTCACACACTGTCCCTCGCTCACACACACACACACTGTCCCTCACACACACTGTCCCTCGCTCACACACACACTGTCCCTCACTCACACACACACACACTGTCCCTCGCTCTCTCACACACACACACACACACAGTCCATCGCACACACACACACACTGTCCCTCGCTCTCACACACACTGTCCTTCGCTCTAACACACACACTCCCTCGCTCTCACACACACACATACACACACACAGTCCCACACACACACACACACACACACTGTCCCTCGCTCTCTCTCACATATACACACACACACACTGTCCCTCGCTCTCTCACACACACATACTGTCCCTCGCTCTCACACACACACACACACACACACACACACACACACACTGTCCCTCGCTCTCTCTCACACACACACACACACTGTCCCTCGCTCTCTCACACACACACTGTCCCTCGCTCTCTCTCTCTCACACACACACACACTGTCCCTTGCTCTCACACACACACTGTCCCTCGCTCTCACACACACACACACACACTGTCCCTCGCTCTCTCTCTCACACACACACACACACACACACTGTCGCTCGCTCTCATCCACACACACTGTCGCTCGCTCTCACCCACACACACTGTCCCTCGCTCTCACACACACAAACTGTCCCTCGCTCTCTCACACACACACACACACACTGTCCCTCGCTCTCACACACACACACTCTCCCAAGCACACACACTCTCTCACACGCACACTCTCCCTCTTTCATGCGCACACTCTCCCTCTTTCACGCACACTCTCCCTCTTTCACGCGCACACTCTCCCTCTCTCACACGCACACACTCTCCGTCTCTCGCGCGCACACTCTCCCCCTCTAGCGGGCACACTCCCTCACTCTCACACACACACACACACTGTCCCTCGCTCTCACACACACACACACACTGTCCCTCGCTCTCACACACACACTGTCCCTCGCTCTCTCTGACACACACACACACACACACACACACTGTCCCTCGCTCTCTCTCACACACACACACGCACTGTCCCTCGCTCTCTCTCACACACACACACTGTCCCTCATGCTCTCTCACACACACACACACTGTCCCTTGCTCTCTCACACACACACACACTGGCCCTCGCTCTCACACACACACACTCACTCTCCCAAGCACACACACACTCACTCTCTCACTTGCACACTCTCCCATTCTCACTTGCACACTCTCCCTCTCTCGCACACACTATCCCTCTCTCGCGCACACTCTCCCACTCTCGGGCGCACACTCTCCCACTCTCGGGCGCACACTCTCCCTCTCTCGCGCCCACTCTCGGGCGCACACTCTCCCACTCTTGGGTGCACACTCTCACACTCTCGGGCGCACACTCTCCCTCTCTCTGGCGCACACTCTCCCACTCTCTCTCTCTCACACTCACACTCACACACACACACACACACACACACGTGTGATGCTATTACCTGAGTGGCAAACAGGAGGTCTGATCCTCAGCCACTGGGAGCCTGGGGTGTGTGTACTGAATATACTAACAGCGCCTCCACCTGGGAAGGATCATCACCCAGTGGGATAGCCCCTCCCAAGACAATACAGTCACTAATTGCACACACGGGTATATGTAACAGTATTTACTGGACAGTAACTTATAACAGGAACATGCCGTGCGTGTCGGCATTAGGGTGGTCATCCTGGTAACAATGCACCATGTGGGAAGCTGGGGGTCGCAGACATTCGATTATGCGCTGCCTCCGTGTGGCGTCAGTGCAGGACCATTCAGGGAGTACCTGTTCAGCATGATCCAACCATTCTTCAAAGCCGACTTCTCCCAGAGGGGACGGGCTTGTCTCCAGAAAACGCCTTTAGCTTCCAGTACTGATGCGACTGGGTGGATTGATGTATAGCCTCGGCAAGCACAGGGAGGGTCACATTGTTAGGCGTAATATTCCCGGCAGGGGCATAAGCATCAAGTCTAGACATACTGCTTCTACTTAGCGAGGGCCGAATGGTGGAAGGGGTGAAAGATACGCCTAGGCCCATGGCAGTGGGCCACCGAGGGTTCAGGCTGCTCTCGGGGGTACTGAAGGGATTGGCCGTTGCGGTGCTGGACGGGCCAGGGTACTCTTTCTGTGGCGTGGATGCAGCCAAGGGTTCGGCTACACCCACCTGTACTAGCGAGCAATGGATGCCCGGAGCTTCAGGCAGGATTAGTATAGAGGGGATGGGGTCACGCCTGTATGCCCGCAGACCTGGCAAGACCCCAGTGCTGAGGTGGGAACTGTATTACACCACACACCCACAGCAGTGGGAGCTAGCCCGGAGTGTGGTATAGCATTACTGGGCCTGTAGAAAGAGTGGTTAGCGATACTTGCAACGTCTTTAGGAGTATGCGTAGGGATAGTCGTGTCCGTGTGCCAATGTCCAAGGGGTCCAGAGAGTAGAGTCGTCGGGGTACAAAGCCAGGTAGAAGGGTTCCAGAGAGCAGCGTGGTCGAGAGCATAGCAAGGTTCAAAGGGGTACAGAGAGCAGGGTTGTCCAGAACAAGCAGGGGTCAAAGCCAGGGAAATCCAAGGTAAACACAGGAGCAGGATACAACAGGGACACAGAGGGAGCACAGCATAGGTCAGCACACAGGGAAACAGGAACTATGCAGAGCGAGGAAGAAGTGGACAGACAGGGATTATAAAGGGAGACACACCAATAGGAGAGAGGGGAGGAGCAGAGAGAGAAGTGGGAGACAACAGAGATAGGTCAGGGAGATGAGAAGAGGAGACAGAAGGGGCAGTCAGGGGAGTGACCAGTAGGGATTGGGAGGAGGAGTCAGGATCGTGGCAGAGCAGAGAAGAGAAGCGTGTGCGCGCGCCCTCTGTAAGTTGAGGGTGCGCGCGCACAGGCTGCGAGAGTGAGATAGCTCACAGGGACCGGGAGGAAGTAGAGGGAGGACAGAGCCCAGAGGAGGAGCGTGTGCGCGCGCCCTCTGTGGGCAGAGGGGACGCGCGCACAGGCCGCATCACCAGGCACTCTGAGTGGCGCTGCGGGAACCCCGCTGGAGGGAGGCAGAGGAGCGGACGAGACCACCAGGGATGGTAAGGTATTAACCGTGGGCATAGCGGGTGTCTGGGAGCGGGTAGCGTCATTGCAGGAGCTCGGGGACCATGCGGGTGCGCGAGGTCTGCGCTGAGGAAGTGGGAGAGAGGTAGAAGGAACGGGACAGGAGTGGGAAGGGGTAGAAGGATTGGCAGGAGATGGGACAGAGGGAGAGAAAGAAGGGGAAGGAATCCCCTGAATCGTCAAAGATGGCTTCTGGGCATATGTCCCATTCTGTAGCGAAGAGTACTTTGCGCCAGGTGTGCTCCCTGTCATAATTGTGATCTACCACTCGGCCCGTGGCCAGGAAGTTTCCTTACTTGATCAGCCACAGTGCCCAAGGAGGTGGCGGCAGGGACATTTCCAATGGCAATGGCGCAGGCCAGTGGGACCTGGTGTCATTGGGCCCACTTACGCACCTCGGTCTGCGAGGGCACAAACATGGTGAAATAGAGACACCTCCAAATGTAGCCCTCTTTCCTACGCTCTAGAGTGACTACTGGTACTGTACACACCTGTTGGCTCAAGGAGATCTGGGCCTCCGCTATCTGGGAGCCTGGGGTAATAGTTATAGAACTGGCAGCGCCTCCACTTACCCAGGATCCCCAATGAGTAAGATTCCCCTGGGCAAGAACAATAGCAACACACATCAAATTGTAACTGTTTACTACTAATCATTGATAGAACCTTATCTTATAGGCAAAGCAATAACACACGATGTATCCTTAACTAACTACTTGCAATATAACACCTGTGGCTCGGCCAATCTCATAAAGAGAAATGTCACTGACCCATCACCGCATGGCTCCACCCCATGTCCATATAACTAAAGATATGTATATAGGCTCAGTCCTTTGGTCACTCCATCTAGTGTCCCCAAAGAGTGTTCCCTAAGGCGGGATTAGCGCCTATTGGTACCGGTGTTGGTGCACTTTAGTAAATACCTTCCGGTCACTGGGGTGACCAGCAACAACTTCACAAAGGATCCGCCGATCCAGCGCAGTCTCTCACGAGCAGTGGATGATGCACAGCAGCCTGGGCCCAAACGACTGTCACCAACCGCAGCTCCGCGATACTGTGTCCCTATCTGTCTATGCAGTAAGGGGCAGGTGTCGCTACCAATATAGGGCGTTCCTGCAGCACCACAAGCTATGGTGACTCAGGGTATACTCTGGGGCCTGAGGGGGAATCTGCCTACGCAGGTGGGTCACTGACCCCCTGCACACACACTACCTCTCCCCTCGCTCCTCTGGTGCCCTCTGGCTAGCGTGGTCTCTCCCCCACGCTTCCCTTTCCTGCCTCTCGCAATTCCTGCGCTCCTATTTGCTCCCTGGCGTCAGGTGACTTTGCTGAGGCTCCTGGGGGTTGTAGTTTACTGCAAAACCTCCCTGTGATTGGCCGCCTGTTCGCGCGCTTTCCACTGCGCATGCGCGAACTCTCTCCGCTCTGACAGTCACTCCTGACTATTGCGCAACAACATGGCGGCGCCCTGTGCTGCCGGGCCGCTGCGGAACCTTCCATACACTTCCTCCAGATACACGCTGCAGCGAAGGTAGAGGCAAACTGAGACATCCCTACATACATATATACATATATATATAATGTAGATTCCTTACCAGGCAGACCAGGAGTCCAAGACCACGCAGCAAGAACCGAGACAGCACTCAGATTGATATCAAATATAAATGTATTGAAAAAAAAAGGCACATACAACCGACGTTTCGGTACTGAAACAGGACCTTTCTCAAGGGAGTGTCAGGTGCTGTCTCGGTTCTTGCTGCGTGGTCTTGGTCTCCTGGTCTGCCTTGTAAGGAATCTACATTTTATTCAATTATATGGGACAAGCACCGGCCTTCTACCTTTATTGCGAGTGACATCTGCCTTTGTGTATATATATATATATATATATCAAGAAAAAAGACTGCGCCTATCAGTATGATATATATAATATAAATGAATATATGTAAATAATAATTCAAGCCCCTACCATGTGGGCTAATAATAAAAACTATGATGTGACAACCACAAAAGAGAGGATATAATGTGTCCTAATAATGTGCATAAATAATCTATTGCTAGTGTATATAAATAAATATTTATAATGTGTAATTTGTGAGCATGTGAATAAACAATGTAATCACCAAATTATATATATAACTGGATATTAATTGTATATAGGTAATAGCAGACTTTTGGGATAAACTATAAGGTATATGGAATAGCTATTGAGTAAATAAACAATGAATAAGTACAAAAAAAATCAAAGAATATTGTCCAAAAGATAAAAATCCCAAGATGGATGGTGACACTCTATGCAGGATACTGGCAGCCTTCTGTATGGAACCAACGAAATTCCCAGCAATCTGTATAAAAACGAAAAAAAGAAATATATATATATATATATATATATATATATATATATAGCCATGCATAATAATGGTATATTGCTTTCCTCTCTGTTGGCAGTAAGTCCTGGTAAGTACAGGTATGCCAGCAGTAGTTATGGAGGTTTTCCCTCACACCATGGTGAGGTGCCCTATGTATGGAGGGGAGTGGCTGTAGGCTCTGAGTCCCTGGATAGTGACATCAGGGATGCGCCTGCCTCCTGAAGTATATAAGGCACAACACAGTTAGTTACAGTGTGTTCTAGCAGCTGTGGAAAGCTGTTGGGAAGTTGTATTTTCCTGCATAAGGGATTGTAGGAACACTTTGTGACCCTAGTGACGTAACTAGCGGTCCAGGTTGACCAATCAGCCTGTCTAAGCCACTCTGTGTCCAGGGACTTGGCACAGAGAGGATCTCCCTAGGAGAAGAGGGAATCCCACTTCAATTTGGGAGGGCGTACCTGGCGAAGGGACAGCATGGAGAGATGTGCGGCTAGAGCCGACAGCTGCATGGGGCAGTCTGCTACATCACCGTCTACAATAAAGATGACCTTGTTAACGATACCCCCACTGTGTGAGTGTGAAATTACTCTGCAGTGGATGGCACCACCAAGAAGGAGTTCCTCACCAGGACCATCTCCCTGCGGAAGCATAGATCCTGATGAGGTGGAGGCGCTGCACATGATGTAAGTTGAACTCGCACCCACTACCTCAGCTACCTGTTCTGATGACGTCCCCTAATACCATCAAGCGGGAGACTCAGGAGTTCTGTTGCCTACAGGTGCACCACCAAACACACACGTAATGGGGGTTGGTTATTAGAGTACCCGGGCCAATGTGAGATTGGGGGGGGGGGGAACCCGTTACATATAAAATATATATAACACGAAAAAAAGAAAGCGCCCGATCCTAGTGCAATATGTCTAAAATAACATTTAATAATCCCCAAAAAAGTCCAATAGTATAAAACTCACAAACAAAGAAATAAGAGCGTTTTATGAGATAATACTCATGCACCATTACTGGAACTCTGAACTGAAAAGGAAAAAAGAAAAAAGTGTCCCTGTGTCCAGGCCACAATAGCCAATCCCACCCCAAGTGTGTGACAGCGCTGCCCTTGTGTATTGTTGGTGCACTTGTAGATATACCTGCCCGGGTGCTCCAGCCCCTCTCCAGGACTCCTGACCAAGTTAACAGGCTATCCCTTCTGGCATCCTACCAACTAGCACTGCCTCAAGGTGACTCGGTCAGCTATAACCCGGCTCCAGACCCCTCACTCCCTTCAGGCCCCTAGGTTGTCCCTGCGAACTGACAATATCCCGTCAGCCCCCTGACCACCCCTAGGTCCGTCCCTACGCAGCACAAAGTGGCAGCAGACACTCTACCTGTTTCCAAGTGACCTAGCTAGAGCCTGTCCTGATGACAGATCTGATCTCAGCAGCTCGCCTCCAAATGTAACGGTATTTCTGGCCCGGCCTGACCCACCCAATCTCACATTGGCCCCTGTGGTCTAACCGGACCCCATTACAGTGTAGATATGCCTGATGGTGCACCTGCTGGCTACAGGACTCCTGAGTCTCCCGCATGATGGTGTGTGGGGAGGACCCGTCAGACAGGCAGCTGAGGTAGTGTGCTGAGTCTCACCTAGTTCCAGTGCAGCGCCTCCACCTCACCAGGGCCCCTGCGTCCGCATGGGGATGATCCTGACGAGGAACTCCTCGGTGGTGCAACCTCCTGTGTAATCATGGGACTCTCACACACAGGGGTTTCTTTGATCAGCTCCATCTTTATTGTCACGGTGGGCATAGCTGCCCTCCACAATGGGTATATTCAGCCAATCATCTCGCCCGTGCTCCCTTTAGATAGGTATATCACCTAGATCAGGGATTCACTTATTCCCGCAGGAATCACTGTCCTGTGCCAGGTCCCTGGACACAGCCTCCCATGGAGTTACTATAACATAACTGACACTCTGATAGAACTTGAACTCCTTCCTCAGCTCTGACAAGAGCTGGAACTCTTCCTCAACTGAACTAACTTTTAAACACAGTGCTGTGCCTTATGTAAGCTTCTGAGGCTGACACACCTCTGACATCACTAACCATGGAGTCAGAGCATGTGACCAGTCCCAGCCATACACAGGGCACCCCACCAGGGTGTGAGGGGAAACCTCCATAATTACTGCTGGCATGCCCACACTTACCAGGCCTTACTGCCAACAGGAGAGATGACTGTAGGCATTTTACATGACCGCTACATATGTATATGTATATGTATATATATATATATATATATATATATATATATATATATATATATATACATATACATACATACATACATACATACATACATACATACATACACACAAACACACACATACATACACACATTGCAGTCTCTGAGCGGTAGCGGCGCGAAAATATTCTTTTCACAGTCTTCCCCCTGATCGGCCGGCACCATGCTCGCTACCGTGCACGCGCGGCCCTAGCATAGGACGGCTGGCTAACCACAGCCAATTATAAGCGCCGCGCGTGCACGGTGGAGCAAGCACGCCCACTATATTACGGACCTAAATCAGTGTTTCTGTTTCCATACACTGGTGAAATGGTGTTGGTATATGTTTCAAGCAAACAGCAACTCTACGAAACATCATAAGTATCATCTTTTTTTATATAGTGTTTAACAAATGTTTTTTAATTTAAAAAAAAACAAAAAAACTGGAAATGCTCAGAGGGCAAGAAACCAACATTGTACAAGTTAAAACTATAATGGCCAAGTAATTATACATATGAGACCGCGCTGGCTGGGAATCCCCTGTAAATCCAAGGTGAGTATATCTGCTGCCCCCACTCTCTCCCGTGATGTATTTCAACTCTGTTGATGTATATACACTTGTTACATGGATTTTAGCCTCAACCATTAAACTCACCAGTGCATCCATATAGCTGGTGTTATTGAATGTATTGGTCACTAGAGGGAGCTGAATCGCCTCTCGCACATATCAGTACAATGAGCGATACAGTATATATTTGTTCAAATGCTATTTGTTTTTCTAGTGCATTTATCGAGTCACTACTCTTGATAATACAACCATACAGATTAAAATCCAAGGGAATTATGCCATATTAGCAGAAGATGAATGGGCAATAGCATGACTGGCTATGTAGTAAACAAATCTCCTGGAACAATAAAACTAGAACAACATTAGATGGTGCTTGGAAATATTAGAGGGATTCTTCCAATATCATAAAAAGGGATAAAGTACTTAACACTCAAAACATGATAGTATGTGTGTGTGTAACGGTGCTTCCCCCACCCGCTGGGAGATTTGGCCATTACTGATCGTGTGGTGCATGATACCTGCTGGTAACAGGAGGGCTGAGTCGTCCGCCGATGGAAGTGGGGATACAGGACTAGGCTTCTGGGGTTCATACCCCACATATCTACTTAGCAGTGCAGCGCCTCCATCTGCAGAAGTCTCCAGGGAACTGTAGGTCTGGCCTGCACAACTTGTAACGCGAGAAGGGCCAAACTGCTCCAAGGAAAAAAAATATGGGCGGCACGGGTAAAATCATCATCATCGTCATCGTCACCGTCATCGTCATCGTCATCGTCATCATCATCATCATCATCATCTCTCCTCAGCACCTCTCAACATCCTCATCCTCATATCTCCCCCAGCATCCCTCATCATCCTCATATCTCCCCCAGCACCCTTCATCATCATCCTCATATCTCCCCCAGAACCCCTCGCTATCAACCTTTGCGATACTCCCCATCTATCTCTCATTCCCCCATCTCTCCCCCTCACCCACACACACAATACTCCCCCTCCACATCAAAACACAATATCCCCCTGCACACCACACACATCCCACCCCCCCTGCACCTCACATCCTTCTCCCCCATGCATCTCACATCCTTCTTCCCCTGCACCCCACATCATTCTCCCCCCTTGCACCTCCAATCACCCCCTCTACACCTCCAATCACCCCCTCTACACCTCCAATCACCCCCCTAGACCTCCAATTACCCCCCTCCCCTGCACCTCCAATCTCCCCCCTGCACCTCCAATCACCCCCCGCAGCTCCAATCACCCCCCCCTGCACCTCCAATCACCCCCCCTGAACCTCCAATCACCCCCCCTGCACCTCCAATCACTCCCCCTTGCACCTTCAATCACCCCCCCTTGCACCTCCAATCACCCCCCCTGCACCTCCAATCACCCCCCCTGCACCTCCAATCACCCCCCCCTGCACCTCCAATCACCCCCCCTGCACCTCCAATCACCCCCCCTGCACCTCCAATCACCCCCCCTGCACCTCCAATCACCCCCTCCTGCACCTCCAATCACCACCTGCACCTCCAATCACCCCCCTGCACCTCTAATCACCCCCTGCACCTCCAATGAACCCCCTGCACTTCAAATCACCCCCCTCCACTTCAAATCACCCCCCTGCACCTCCAATGACCCCCCTAGACCTCCAATCACCCCCCTAGACCTCCAATCACCCCCCTGCATCTCCAATCACCCCTCCTGCACCTCCAATCACCCCCCCCTGCACCTCCAATCACCCCCTGCACCTCCAATCACCCCCCTGCACCTCCAATCACCCCCCTGCACCTCCAATCACCCCCCTGCACCTCCAATGACCCCCCTCCACTTCCAATCACCCCCCTGCACCTCCAATGACCCCCCCTAGACCTCCAATCACCCCCCCTGCACCTCCAATCACCCCCCCCCTGCACCTCCAATCACCCCCCCTACACCTCCAATCACCCCCCCTACACCTCCAATCACCCCCCCTGCACCTCCAATCACCCCCCCTGCACCTCCAATCACCCCCCCTGCACCTCCAATCACCCCCCCTGCACCTCCAATCACCCCCCTGCACCTCCAATCACCCCCCCCTGCACCTCAAATCACCCCCCCTGCACTTCAAATCGCGCCCCCCCCCCTGCACTTCAAATCGCGCCCCACCCCCTGCACTTCGAATCGCATCATCTCGCCACTTCCCTTCCCTACCTTACCTTGGTTTGCGGTGGAGGAGGCGGCGGCAGAGCAGGCAGGAAGTGCCTCAATGCTAGAGTGCGCTGCTACCCTGCGAGGGGGAGAGCGAGTGACAGTGGGCTCGCGGGGGAGGGTGACAGCAGGCTCATGGGGGAGGGTGACAGCGGGCTCGCCGGGGGGGCGCGGGAGAGTGGACTTGGGAGGGAGGGGGAGAGCAGAAAGCCGCCGCGGCCCACGGCCCACGTGTTGTGCAGGCCTGCTGTAGGTGATCTCCCATGGTAGAATGATTACCTCTCCCCCCAGTAAGGTCACACACCAGGCGGAGGTATATAACAACAGGAACGATTTATTGTCTTCACTGTACAGCACAGTAACAAGGCAGAGTTCTGCCCGATGCAGTACTCTCAGTTACCACTGAAGGATGGTCCCTGGACCTTCACTACAGGCCAAGGGCACCCGCAGCAGTCCCAGCTCTTCCCTGCCCCTTTAGCTTAGATGCAGAGGTATGGTACACACTCTCCCCCGGAAGGATGAGGACCAGAGTAGGCCCAATAGTCAGGCTCTTGGCTGTGTGACCTGCCCCTCTCAAGTAGGTAGAGGCACTCCCGAGTTTGGGGCAGCACTGCCCTTAAGTACAGCCAGGAGGAGGGCACCAGGTCTTTGACATGATTGGTCATGCTCAGGCCTAGTGTCACCGCCACCCGCTGTCACTCAAGTGCAGCTCCTCGGAGGGTGAAAACCCCATATAAACTACTGGCAACCTGATTGTACCAGGACACACTGCCAGTGCAGGGCAGAATAGTAGCCATCAGGTGACCTGGCTATGTATGTATGCATTAGAAAAGATAAAAATAAGAGAGAAGCGCACACCTCATGGTGTAGTATGTCAATCTTTACAGGGCAAAATAAATTAAAATGCACTTACAACATGTCAGTGCATCAAGAGCACTGAATAAAAGCACTTGCATGGTCTCTGTAGGCCAGGGACTGTCTGCAGGGCTCCTTTCACTCCGTCTGACGCGTCCTTCAGGTTGGTGTATCCGGACACACTCTTCCTATGTTACAGTGCTTCCGCACCACGTGGGGGTAGCGTTGCTGCGTCACTCTGTCCCCACGTCGTGACGTCAGTCTAATCCGGGCATTCAACACCAGAGTGAAACAGGGAGGAGCAAGGAGGATGGTCTAACTCCCGTTGACTTCGCAGCCTTCTCCACGGGCTCTCCTTCTCCTGCACTCACGTCGCTGGTACTCCCACGAATCTCAGGAACCAACCAAAACCACCCTACGCGTTTCAAGGCGTTAACCTCTTTGTCATGGGTGTGGTTTACGTTGGTTTTACAGTCCTTTTTGTATACCCTTCCTCATTAGCATACCTCCTGCAGCGGAGGTAGGGGGTCAAACCGGGGAACCCAGGCCACACAAGTAAAGGAGTACTTCTGTACCATAATGTAAAGAGGAAGAATTGTGCCTCTTTGGGCACTGCTGCATGAGCTTCCCTAAAGAAAAAATTGTTGTAATGCTGGACTGGTTGAAATAAAGTAAAAGAAAATTTCCCTTTTAATTCTTGCTCATCATACCAGCCCTGTACGAATACCAGCACCCTGAGAATTAAGGTAAATGAACCGCTGAGCATCACCTACGCCAGGGGTGCGCAAACGGGGGGGGGGCAGATTTTTCTGTGGTGGGCGTGGTGTTTGCAGAGGTCCCGCGCTCCTCCCCGAGGCATTTAAATGAAATGCCGGGGGATCACGCAAGGTCTCTGCAACTTCCCTTGCCTTTGGCGATGCGTTGCCATGGCAACGTGACATCACGTGACCCTGCGGGGTCATTTGAAACCGGAGACAAGGTAAGGAGGGGGCGTGAGCATTGGGGGAGTGTAGACAGGGGGGCGCAGACTAAAAAGTTTGCGCTCCCCTGAGTCCTACACCACTATAGAGACCTTGGGACACTTTGGTGTAGGCCCACTTCTGTTGGCCGGGGGAAGGGGTGTTACACTAATATTGTGTGTTTTTTCAGTACAGGAGAGCTTGTGCAAATGTTTTTGTGTGGTTTTTTTTGGGGGGGGGGTCAGAAGTATGAAGGCAGCTTTCCGATAACAAATAAAATTACACATTTTTTTTGTTGCCATTGTGCAAATTTTAAAAAAGATATTTGCACTGACATTTCCAACCAAGACAATATCACAAATCTGTAGTGTAAAAATGGCCCTGGTAAATGGTAAATATTATCCAGCCCCATTTCCATACAGATTACTTTGAAAGTATATCCCTAGTACATTTTGTGTCTGTTAATGTTTTTATTTTTTTCTCACAAATTCACGGTGCAAATTTTGGAACTCTGAAATTTGCAGAGCCTCTGTGGAATCTATATTTTGCATGAGAAAATCTCATATTGAAGTCACAGCTGCCTGCTAGTTGGCAATATGATTGAAAGCACACAAAAACCAGGATAGTGTGCGTCAAGCTCAAACCAGGTGTGTCATGAGAATTTATGAAGCAAGATATTTCAAAGGATGTACAAAATGTAATCTTACAATTAAATGGGGAAAAACTAACCTTTAAAAATAATATATAAAGATATATATATATACTAGCTGAGAGACCCGGCGCTGCCCGGGACCAAAACCTCCCGCTCCTTCCTCCACACCCCCCGTCTTTCCCCCCCTGTCTTTCCCCCCCCCCCCTGTTCCCCTCATCCCTCTCCGCCTCCCCCTCTCTCTCCGCCTCCCCTCACCCCCCTGCGCAGCTCCGGTCCTCCCCCCCTGCGAAGCTCCAGTCCTCGCCCCCCCCCCCCCCTGCGCAGCTCCGGTCCTCCTCCCCCCCTTGCACAGCTCCGGCCGCTTCCTTCCCTGCGCCGCTCCGGTCGCTGTTCCGCCCCCCCCCCCCCCTGCGCAGCACACCGTGCCACACACACCGTGAGACACACAGTGCCACACACACCCACTAGCAACCATGGATGCAGAGTCACTTTAAACAAATATCCCCCACAAAGATGGGATTTCAATATGGAAAATAGTTGAAGCGCTCAAATGCAGGTATATCTCAAAATAATAATAAGCCAGACCACTGTACCAGGGTACTAACAATTGATATAGTACCTATTGTGTCATATAATGGGTACTATCCTCCTGAAGACAGGTTGTGTGTGGTGCAACCCACTCACCATCTGTCTCATCGGCAGGTTCCCCTGAAAAATATGCAAATACTCACATCCTGGTAGGGCAGGCAGGCAGGCTGTGCAGCTACTCAATGCAATACAGGGAAAAGGGAGACCAAAAAGCGCACCAGCACAAACGGAGCAGGAAGAACCCAAGACAAAAAAATGATTAAAAGGTTACTTTAATGTGGCAAAAGACCCATCCAATGCATTTCGAACGTCGCAGCGTTCTTTTTCAAGGATAAAACACAATGTGATAACATCCATTATATACCCTATTACCTGTGGGCCATTTCGCGCCAAAAATCAGAACCTGATGACGTCATAACAGAGCGACTCAGTGCTGATCTAAGGGCAAAAGGAAGTACCAAAGGCAGTGTGGCCATTTTGGATGTGGGCAAACATAGGAACACAATAACAAAGCTTTATTGACCATTCCAGCAGAACAAAATACATTGCTGCTAACTGGACAAGCATATTTAAACGAAATAAAGCTATATTAAACTAAACTAATGCTTAATAAAGGGTACTATTATATCAAGGAAAAACATGAACAAGGTGGATTAAAAAACTAGCTGTGTTGCAACTAAGTTATATACAAAAAAAAAAAAAAAAAAGGTTAAAAATAAAAACCTCTAGACATGATTAAAAAAATGTGCAAGAAAAGTAAATTTAAAGACATATTACACATACATACTGCATAACACAGATTGTGTACCTAAATCATAGGAACCAGGGAAATACAACCAGTATAAAATATGAAGTATTATCCACAAGATACATCAAAGAACAATTTAAGCTTACATATTAGCATAATATTTGCATGATAAGGCATAGGTTCAAAGGTTATAATGACAAGAATATAATGTCCAATATAATGACAATTGTCTTATTTAATCTGTATTACCAACTAATTACACCATAATACGTCTATCACAAAAATGTTTACAAAAAATGTGTTAGTTGCCAGTCAATGTTCAAGCCCATAGGGAAGCGCGTTTGGAGAGTGAAGATCCAATACGCCTCCCTACGGTCCAGAAGGTTGATATGATCACCTCCTCTAGATTTAGAAATAACTGAATCAATCCCCAAAAAGGAAAAATTATTAATTCCTCCCTGACCACATTCAGTGAAGTGTTTTGAGACTGGATGATTAGTGTCTCTCAATTTTATGAGCCTTAAATGCTCTAACATCCTGACCTTAAGGGCTCTAGTCGTCCTCCCCACATACCTCTTGCCACAACCACATGTTATTAGATAAATCACAAATTGACTTTTACAATTTATAAAACTGTTAATCTTAAATTCCTTATTTGGTAATATATTCACACCATGTGGCGGTGGCAAGGCAAACTGGAAAAAACTTTTGGCAGGCTTCATGTGTTTACATGCACTACAAGAGCCACATTTAAAGGAACCCCTAGTGATAAAGGTTTTTTTGAGACCAGAAGATTTGAGTTCACTTGGTGAAACATGAGATCCAATTGTTCTCGCTCTACGATATACAAAAGTAGGACCAGAATCCACATATTTTTTAAGGACAGGGTCCATGGATAAGACATTCCAATGTTTTGAAATTATAGAGTTTACTTTTCCACTTTGTTTACTAAATTGTGAAATAAAAAGAGGACATTTGTTTTTTAATTCTGTCAGTCCATGTGAGTCCTGTTTAATACCAATTGTCTTAACATTGTTAGCAAGGCGAGAATCTCCAATTGGATGTGTGGGCAACAATGATGCTCTCTCTGTATGTAATGCATTTTCAAATGCAATTGCTAAATGTGATTTGGGGTATCCCCTTTCCAAAAATCTCCTTGTAAGCTCCTCAGACTGAGAAAGGAAACCACTCATAGTTGAACAATTCCTTCTCAGTCTGAGGAACTGTCCCCTTGGTATGGCCTTTATGACATGGGATGGGTGGCAGCTGTCCGCCCTAAGAAAGGTGTTCCTGGCATTTTGCTTCCTATAAACATCCGTTTGGATTTTGTACCCTGCAATGATGTACCCATTTTTTTTTGTGTATGTACCCAATGATGTACCCAATGATGTACCCAATGATGTACCCAATTTTGTACCCTGCAATGTTTTGTAATGATTTTTGTACCCTGCAAGATATGAATGATCTTTTATCTGAACAGACGGTTGATGATGTTAATATTCCTACATTTTCTGAATGGAATTCAGGCCTAAAAAGGAGTTCTGTGTTCTACCCCACTCATGTCAAGGGTCAATTTCTGACTATGTTTGAAAATCTGGTTATAAGAGACCTTCGTCTTCTAGCTCAGGGATTTTCCCTATCCTATATAGATCATGACAATTTGAATCAAAGTGAACGTTTAGCTTTAAAATCTTTGAAAAATAATTCTGCATTGGTCATTAAGAGTGCGGACAAGGGGGGTGCGGTGGTGGTGCAGGGCAGAGACGGTTACATCAGGGAGGCATTACGCCAACTGGATGATGGCCGGTCCTATCGTGTACTATCCGCCGACCCCACACCGCAATTCTTGGAGTTCCTTGTAGAACTGGTTGACTCAGGTGTTATTATGGAAGTTCTGTCGAAGGACGAGGTTAAATTCATTATTCCATCTCATCCCATTATTCCTATCTTCCACCATCTCCCAAAGATCCACAAGACATTGGTCGACCCTCCAGGTCGTCCCATTGTCTCTAGTATTGGATCTTTGGGAGATGGTCTGTCAAGATATGTTAATGGTTTTCTTCAGCCATTTGTTAGGAAATTGCCCTCATTTATACGGGACTCTGGTGATCTTCTTGATCAGATCAAAAATGTTAAATGGGGTAATGATTACCTGTGGGTAACACTTGATGTTACCTCTCTGTATTCTGTTATACAACATGACCATGGTTTGGCAGCGGTCCGCCAATTTATTGAGATACCAGAAATATCAATTTTTCAATCGGCTTTTATTTTGGACGCTATACACTTTTTACTCACGCACAACTTTTTCACATTTAATGGTAAGTTTTATTTGCAACTTATTGGCACTGCTATGGGTACAAGTTTTGCTCCTTCTTTTGCGAACTTATTTATGGGATGGTGGGAAGCACTTTTTATTTATTCGAGCACTAATTTATTTCGTCACAATATTGTTTTTTATAAAAGATTTGTGGACGACCTAATTATTATTTGGAGGGGGGATGTCACTACACTTCACACTTTTGTATCTTATCTTAATAATAATCTTTATAATCTAAGATTTACATTAAATTTTCATTTCCATCACATTGAATTTCTGGATCTACAATTATTTGTAGACATAGACAAAAAAATCCAAACGGATGTTTATAGGAAGCAAAATGCCAGGAACACCTTTCTTAGGGCGGACAGCTGCCACCCATCCCATGTCATAAAGGCCATACCAAGGGGACAGTTCCTCAGACTGAGAAGGAATTGTTCCACTATGAGTGGTTTCCTTTCTCAGTCTGAGGAGCTTACAAGGAGATTTTTGGAAAGGGGATACCCCAAATCACATTTAGCAATTGCATTTGAAAATGCATTACATACAGAGAGAGCATCATTGTTGCCCACACATCCAATTGGAGATTCTCGCCTTGCTAACAATGTTAAGACAATTGGTATTAAACAGGACTCACATGGACTGACAGAATTAAAAAACAAATGTCCTCTTTTTATTTCACAATTTAGTAAACAAAGTGGAAAAGTAAACTCTATAATTTCAAAACATTGGAATGTCTTATCCATGGACCCTGTCCTTAAAAAATATGTGGATTCTGGTCCTACTTTTGTATATCGTAGAGCGAGAACAATTGGATCTCATGTTTCACCAAGTGAACTCAAATCTTCTGGTCTCAAAAAAACCTTTATCACTAGGGGTTCCTTTAAATGTGGCTCTTGTAGTGCATGTAAACACATGAAGCCTGCCAAAAGTTTTTTCCAGTTTGCCTTGCCACCGCCACATGGTGTGAATATATTACCAAATAAGGAATTTAAGATTAACAGTTTTATAAATTGTAAAAGTCAATTTGTGATTTATCTAATAACATGTGGTTGTGGCAAGAGGTATGTGGGGAGGACGACTAGAGCCCTTAAGGTCAGGATGTTAGAGCATTTAAGGCTCATAAAATTGAGAGACACTAATCATCCAGTCTCAAAACATTTCACTGAATGTGGTCAGGGAGGAATTAATAATTTTTCCTTTTTGGGGATTGATTCAGTTATTTCTAAATCTAGAGGAGGTGATCATATCAACCTTCTGGACCGTAGGGAGGTATATTGGATCTTCACTCTCCAAACGCGCTTCCCTATGGGCTTGAACATTGACTGGCAACTAACACATTTTTTGTAAACATTTTTGTGATAGACGTATTATGGTGTAATTAGTTGGTAATACAGATTAAATAAGACAATTGTCATTATATTGGACATTATATTCTTGTCATTATAACCTTTGAACCTATGCCTTATCATGCAAATATTATGCTAATATGTAAGCTTAAATTGTTCTTTGATGTATCTTGTGGATAATACTTCATATTTTATACTGGTTGTATTTCCCTGGTTCCTATGATTTAGGTACACAATCTGTGTTATGCAGTATGTATGTGTAATATGTCTTTAAATTTACTTTTCTTGCACATTTTTTTAATCATGTCTAGAGGTTTTTATTTTTAACCTTTTTTTTTTTTTTTTTGTATATAACTTAGTTGCAACACAGCTAGTTTTTTAATCCACCTTGTTCATGTTTTTCCTTGATATAATAGTACCCTTTATTAAGCATTAGTTTAGTTTAATATAGCTTTATTTCGTTTAAATATGCTTGTCCAGTTAGCAGCAATGTATTTTGTTCTGCTGGAATGGTCAATAAAGCTTTGTTATTGTGTTCCTATGTTTGCCCACATCCAAAATGGCCACACTGCCTTTGGTACTTCCTTTTGCCCTTAGATCAGCACTGAGTCGCTCTGTTATGACGTCATCAGGTTCTGATTTTTGGCGCGAAATGGCCCACAGGTAAGAGGGTATATAATGGATGTTATCACATTGTGTTTTATCCTTGAAAAAGAACGCTGCGACGTTCGAAATGCATTGGATGGGTCTTTTGCCACATTAAAGTGCCCTTTTAATCATTTTTTTGTTCTGGTTTCTTCCTGCTCCGTTTGTGCTGGTGCGCTTTTTGGTCTCCCTTTTCCCTGTAAAGATGGGATTTCAGCCTGCACAGCCTCTCTGTAAGTCAGCTGATTTCGTCTCAGGGAATCCTCTGTAGCTCAACCCCCAATGTGATGACGCACCCTACGCAAATACAAAAATAGGAATATATAAAATGAAATATATAATAAAAACGAGAAACCAGGATGAAGTGCAATGAATTAGCAGGCGCGACAAACCCACTCCAAGCCAAACAAAGTAATAAATCCAGAAAAAAAATGGACCTTACACTATGGTGCTTGTGTCCAGGTTTTCATTGAGACCTCTTGGAATTAAGCTGTGAAGCTGAAATATCCAAAAAGTCTCCCTACGGGAAAGGGATTTGAACCTGTCACCTCCCAATACTGATGCTGGAATAACTTCTAGTCCCATGATCTTAAGGCCGTCAGTTTTCTTGTCATGGCACTGGAGAAAATGCCTAGAAACATAATGATTGCTAATGCCATTCAATATGTTTCTCCTATGCTCCAAAAACGTGACACACAAAGGCTGTGTAGTGCGGCCTACATATTGAAGGCCGCAACTACAGGACAACATGTAAATAACATGAGAAGTTTGACAATGAATAAATCCCTTAACGGGAAAGGTTTCTCTGCTAACAAAAGAAGTCAAATGCTTTTTACTATCAATGAAAGAGCAGGTAATACACCTCCCTCTGTTGCATTTATAATTACCCGTAGGTTTTAAACTAGGTCCAATAGTGGAGAAGGATCTTAATTTATTAGGAGTCAGCCTGCTCTTGATACTATCAGCAATCCTATAAATGAAAAAAGGTAAGGGTGTTACTAGAAAACAGAATGGGTCACACTAGGTACTGGCTTACGGTGTGAGCTGAGCTATGTATTCATTTTCTCATATGCTTTACTTATTTCATATGTTACTATATTTCTCTGTGTTCTTTGGTCATTTGAGCTCACACCTCTCACCTATGTGTGTGTTTGTATACACTATGTATGGTGTCTATTATTATTGCTTATCTATAGAAAATGACTTATTCTGATTCAATTTCTCATTTGCTTGTGTTTGAGTGCGGTTTCCCTACTTAATTTTGTGTAAATAAAAGCATTGGCTTACCAATCGCCTCCACTGTTAGACCCATCCCCATGCCATTGACCAGACTAAATTCGGAGACCTGAACCCAACCCCTGCCCACCAACCAAGAAACCTCTCAATGCATCTAACCCATAGCCCGACAATAATGTTCCCACCTCTGACCACCACAATGATATCTTAACAATTACTCTATGCCCCACCATTGTTTTACTAACTAATGTACAGTGCCCTGGATAAGGGCACTATATAAATGTTGTAATAAATAAATATAATGTTGCCCACAACTGTTGTAGATGGTGATCGCAAAGCAAGTTACATAGTAGATGAGGTTGAAAAAGACATGTCCATCAAGTTCAACCTATGCTAAATTTAGATGACCGATACTTATTCTATATTTGTATTTACAGTATACCGTATGGATCCAGAGGAAGGCAAACAAAAAAACCCCAGTGAAATCTCATCCAATAATGTCTCATAAGGGAAAAAAGTTATTGATGGTGCTTGCACAGTGGCAAGGAGGAGTCAGTTTGCTCTGTGTTTATATGTACACGTTTTTGTACTGTATATACAAGTGCTTATATCGGAGAGCGTGTATATGTATGTGTGGACATGTAAGCCCCTATTATAATTTTTTGCCCATAATGGCCCTGCAGTGGACCACTACAGCTTTGTTGATATCCCAGTTCAATATTGACATAAGTGATCCCACATCCCTCATTTCACTGTACTGAAAAGATGTAAGCTACAGTATTTAAAAGTGCGGTTCTATGTAGCCAGACTAAAATCAAACTTCTTGAAAACTTTTTTTCCCCCCCATATAGTAATCTTCTTTAAACTAATCTAACCATAATAAAAGTAAATATCTGACGCTCTTTTGGTTTCTCTGGAAACTGTATTTCTTAGGGTTTCTGAATGTGTGCTTGAGTGTTTTTCTTTATCCTTAGCCTATCCCAGTGATTCCAACCAGGGTTCAGTGGAACTCTAGGGCTCCTTGAAGCAGTCTCAGGGGTTCCTCCTATGGACCACAGACACCCCCCCCCCCCCTGGGGGTGGGTTTTTTTGGTATGTATTTTGTAGGGTGGATTGAGAGAGAGTGGGGTAATTGACGGAAGGTAGGGGCGAGTGAGAGAAGAGAGGGGGGCAGGAGGGACTGAGTGAGGAAAAGAGGGAGTAAGAGTGAGACGCAAGGGATAAATACATGCGAGGCGGGAGGGGGGAGAGTTAGTGAGATGGGAGAGAAATACATGGGTAGAGGGTGGGAAATAGAGGTGGCTCGTGAGGTGTGAAATGTTGTGACTGACCCCTGTCAAACCTAATATGTGTCGGCCAGATAGGGGTTCCCCGGGATTTATCGAAATACTTCAAGGGTTCCTCCAAACAAAAAAGGTTGGAAATCACTGGCCTATCCTGTCCTTATCGGAGAACCAGAAAAGATATGGGAAAGGGGAGGGAGGCGGGCTCTTGTTGAACATACAGTATAAACTCTTGTTGAACACACATTGATCTCAGACAATCAGGGAGTAGCCAGAGGATATCAAACTCCTCCAAGTCTGCTCACATGCTCGCAAAAGGATTTAAAATACATATACAGTAGGTTTCTGATTTTGGTCAAATACACCCTAAAGTAACCCATTAAACGTGTCACTGCCATTAGTACACTCTGGTCCTATATGGTTCTGCCCTTCAACTGCTGAGGTGTCTGCTATTATCTGATACTAGTAATAGATTTTGAATGTAAAAAATGGTTGAAAGCGCTGAATGTAAAAATTGACCCAAGGGAAATTGTGTGCCCTTGGGCTTACAATCAAAGTGATCTAAGTGCGATGGGGATTGCACACTTTAGCAAATCGGATAAATAAGAGCACAGCGTGTGAGGGGTTTTAGTGTTCGGGGCTACATGAATGCTGATGATTTTGTTTGCTACTAAAATACATCAAGACCATTTTGCATCTGATCCAAAGTGCCATTTTCTTTAAAGATGATGCATTGCAAGCTCTGCAGATTCATGTCAACCACTTACCATCCCAGTGTGGCCATATGACCATATCCTACTCACTGGTGCCGCAGTGCAGACCGATTATAGATGGAGCCTGCACAGCAAAATAAGACAAACTACATTTTTTAATTTCCTCGGTTATATAAAATATTTGTATTTTATACATCCTTGAACTACACAGAAGCCAGGCTTATTGTATACAGCCAACATACAGCTGTTTAACCCATTCAGGCTTGAACTTGGCTGCTGCCTCCACGTAATGGAGAACATAATCACATCAGGATCATCAAACAACATGACCCCACCGCGGCCGGCGGCCTTGAATAGCATACAAAATACACTAAGGTTATGATGGGTAAAAAAAAAAAACTATTGAAGTGCAGCATAGACAAACAATCAATTATACGGAGGATTTTCTCTCTTCCCTGTATTCTTCCAACCAGAAGCCTCTTGTGGTGCTTCCGGTTGGAAGTACTACAGTACATCTTTCTTGTAGAGTTGTGTTGGAGAGTGGGTATCTTTTGGATAACAGTCAAAAGTAATTGAAATGGAGTCCTAGAAGGCTAACGCACATCTCCATTTATAAATTATCATTGAATTAAAGCTGCAGTTCAGTCAATATCCTGCATGTGTGTTTTTTTTAATAAATCAGTTCTATAGTAAGAAAAAATACTTTTAGCATTTTCTGTTTTTAAAAAAACAACTTTGAAAGACCAATTTTCTTGTATTCTATTTTAACAGCCATTTGCTAAGGCACTGCCCCTTCATGTCCTGTCACAAGCCCTGGCACACCCCTTTGTCAGCCCTGCCCTCCCTCTAGCACATGTCAGTGCAGGAGTGCTCATGAATATTCATGAGCTTCCACTGACAGACAAGCAGATTATAAACAGATCCCTTCACTAATTATGTCACCAAATTTCGACCTATCAATACATGGAGAACGAATTGACCTGCAGCTATACAGTTCTTTAGGTAATTAGAGATTGAAGTAAAAAAATAAATTAAAAAAAAAAAAAAAAAAAAGACTGAACTGCAGCTTTAATTGAGTAGAATTTGGGGCCTTTGAAATCCATAAGACCAATGATGCTAAACGTGAGACACTTGATGGACCTACTTTGGAGGGCAAAATACTGTAGTTCAGCCTGTCTCTTGTTATGTGGAGGAGCTTTATCTCCAGTCACCGTTTTCCATTTACCTTCCTACAGCAAACTCATTTATTGAGGCTGGGTCCCTGT